>NW_016813163.1:124388-146641 GCF_001698545.2 Rhinopithecus bieti
CTCCCTCCCTTCCTTCCTTCCTTCCTTCCTTCCTTCCTTCCTTCCTTCCTTCCTTTCCTTCTTTCGACAAGTTTTCACTCTGTTGCCCACAGTGGAATACAGTGGCATGGTCATAGCTCACTGCAGCCTTGAGTTCCTGGGTTCAAGCGATCCTCCTGCCTCAGCCTCCTGAGTAACTGGGACTACAGGCACGTGGCACCACGCCTGGCTAATGTTTTTTACTTTTTGTAGGAATGCAGTCTTGCTATGTTGCCCAGGCTGGTCTTGAACTCCTGGCCTCAAGCAAGCCTCCCACCTTGTCCTCCCAAAGTCTTGGGATTACAGACATAAGCCACCTTGTGCGGCCACATACACCTTCTCTTTGAACAGAGAATTCACATACCTCCTAAGCACGTCCATTTGGAAAGCCTCCTAACTCTCCTGCAAATTTGATTCATTTGTAGGCAGTGGGCCTTATGCTATTCATTATTATAAAGTCTTGCTTTATCATTACTACTGAAGAGAAAAATATTGAACTTTGGCCTTTGCATTTGAACTCTTTTCTAGGACCCTTAAGCCTAGTGAATGGAAACCTGAAGTCAACCTGGCTACCCTGATTTTTGCAGTGTCCCTAGAGCAGACCCTCAACCAGGAGTCTAGGGCAAGTAGTTTATCTCCAAGGAGAGGAGAGAAGCAGGGATGTGGGACAGGGAAAAGAAGAAACCAATAAAAGGTATGTGCTATGGATTGAATGTTTATGTCCCCCCTAAATTTATTTGTGGACGCCCTAATCTCAATGTGACAGTATTAGGAGGTGGGGTCTTTGGGAGGTGACTAAGTCATAAAAGTAAAGCCCTCATGATGGGTTAGTGTCCTTATAAGAAGAGATGTGACACATGAGAGCTTGCTTCTGTCTCCCCGATGAGGACAGAACAAGAAGGACCATCTATGAGACAGAAAGGAAGTGAGCTCTCACCAGGAACCAAACTAACCAGCACCTTGATAGTGGACTTCGTGGCCTCCACAACCATGAAAAATAAATGTCTGCTGCCTAAGCCCCCTAGGTCGTGGGATTTTTGCTATAGCAGTCCACGCCAGGACAGAATGCTATTAAGCATTTTGCCATTGAAGGCAACTGGTGCTCAGTGAGTCTGGGGAGCTCTGAGAGACTTTCTGGAACTTGTACCTCTCATAGAGTGGAGAGGGAGCTGGGGTGTCTATCCACCAACTCAGGTCAGTGGTTGAAGGTTGCTGGGGCTGGGCAGGGTATTAATTTGCTGGTTCTCTGGCTTGCTGAATCTCGAGAGTCAGGGAAAGGCCCAGAGATGCAGGTGCTGGCGTTGTCCATCCAAGGCTCTGGCTGAGGAGATGGGCAGGCCACTGTTATATCTGCTCAACTTCCCCATCACCAACTCATCATGACGTGCAGTTAATTTTCCTTTCTAAGAATTTGCAAGGTATTTAGTAGGAAGGCTTTCTAAATTCCCTACTCTCATTCTGCAACATCATCTCCTAACTAAGACTGGTGGGTGGATGTGTGTGTCTATATATGTGTGCAATATATGCCTCTTCTCTTTCTCACATACGCAGTGAGTTGTATAATACAAGTCAGGCAAATATCGTCACATGGCGTTTGTCTGGAAAGATCCTTCTCCCTGGAGGCCCTTCCCTCCCACTTCAGCCAGGTACCTCCTACTCTTCCTTCCCGTGTTAGCTCAGTCATCACTTCCTTGGTGAAGTCTTGCTAACCTTCCTTCCTGGCTGGGCTCATTCTTACTAATATATGCTCTCAGCACAACATATGTCTCTCTTTTGCAGTACTTATTGGTGCTGTGATTTTTGTTTTTATATTCCCTGGACAGTTTGTTGTAACCTCTTGTTACATCACAGGGACCCTTAATATCTGAAGACATGCAGGATTTTTGATTTTCCTTTATAGGGGTTTGAGGGAGGAAGCAGAAGGTAGAAAGGTGAAGCTGGAGTTGACCATAACGTAGAAAACCAAGGAAATTGCTGCTAGGTGTATTTGTCCACGTACATGAGTGATATATGTCTGCTGCTTTTGTCACGTGTGCACTGTATGTAGGTGAGTCCTTAGACGACTATTATAATATGGCTGTGTGAGTGCCGTGAGGTGGGGCACCATACTGTAAAGTGTAGTTATCTGTTGTGGATTTTGTTATCTTGGAAAGCACTAACCCAATCAATTGAACTGAGCAATTTCATTCTGCTTACCTTTACTCCTTTGTTCTTCCCAATTTTGTCTCTTTTCTGCTCGCTCCTGGCTACCTTCTATCCTAGAATATCTTTACAATACTTTAATACGTGAAACCCCAAAAGTTATACGCAGGAAACTATGACACCGATTAGGAATCCTGCTTTTCTTTCATGCAATTAGATAAACATGCACTTGGGCTGCAAGGCACCATATGTGCCATCTTTCCAGGAGCAGACTGGCAGTGAGGGATACCCACCCACGCCCCTGAGCTCCCACCACTCCCTGAATCCTGGAGACAAACATTTGAGCATTTTTCCCAAGGGCTCCCCTGGCAGCCGGAGACCATTGTGCCATGCTAAAGGCAGGCCAGGAGCTCATGAGAGTCGATCGCATGAGCAAGAGCCCTCAGCTAATGTCCCTAATGGGACAGGGTGTATAGATCTCCAGCTCCCTGCCCCTCTGCAGGGGTACCACTGAGGCATGGTCAACACTGTCTATTGTACTTTCCCTGAAGGCTGAGCCGCACTGACCACAGGATCACTTGCTTCCTAATGCACCCTTTATTGGCTTTCGTATTCCCTTCTCTGTCTCCTGCCCATGTTTCCAGGGATCCCCTTCCAAAACAAATGGTGAACTTTGAATCTTTGTCTCAAGGTGTGCTTCTGGGGAAACCCAGGAAGGGGAAAGCAGCTTACACCAACAAAAGGCCTCATTGGTTCAGCAGTTTTCTGGCATCTTTTACTTGGTGAATGTGACCCGTCCTCAAAACCATAACTGCCATCAGTCTTGTTATTTTCCACCTGCTACTTTGTTATGGTTCTTCCACCTGCTACTTTGTTGTGTTCTTCTTAGCATAGGATGATTTTTAGAATATCCTGAACTCATGGAAAGAAACTGTCATTCCCCTAAATGGAATGAAAACCAGGATTTCCATCTAAGACCTTGCAGACTCACTTCCATCCCTTGAGGTTCAGTCTCTGCCTGGGAATTTCTCACTAGTTATTGCTGCTGCCTCCTCTGGCCTCTAGAAAGTGACTGCTCTCTTCACCACTCTGGTCCTCAGAATTCCCCAACACCTAGCTGAAGTCAAGCGGGATATTCTGACAGGACTTTTATTCTGACAGAACTTTGCAAATGCTCCCCTATCTGCAGAGTGCTTTTGACCCGTGACCTCAACGTCCCTTCATTCCCTCGACACATATCTAATGGGCATCGCTGTGCCAGGTACTGCTCTAGAGGCTGGGGAGAAAGCTGTAAATAAAAGAGATCAAACCCCTGCCTTCTTGGGCTCGAAGTAGGATGAAGCTGTAAGGGAGATTAGGGACTGTTGGGTGGTGCAATTTTAAATAAGATGGCCAGGAAAGTCTCAGCAGGAAGATAACCCTGGAGCAGAATCTTGCAGGCAGTGAGGGACACACAGGTATCAAAGGGGAGAGCATCTCCAAGAGCGGAAAGAGCGAGTGCAGAGACTCTGGGTGGAGGTGCCTAGTCAGTTCTGGGCAAGCAAGGACGTCAGTGCGCGTGGAGTGTGGTGAGCAGGGATGACAGCCTAGGAAATGGGTGAAGTGGAAACAGGAGACCTGATTAGCAGGGTCTTGTAGGGCCTGAGGAGGATGCTGCCTTCGTACCCCGAGTGAAGAGACGTCATTGCAAGACCTGATCAGAGCAGTGGGCTGCTCCACTGCAGGATATAAAGAGAGTACCCGCACTGAGACTCTACCATAGGGAAGAAGGGTGAAAGCAAGGAGACCCCTTAGGAAGGTAACGTGGGATGGTACTTGGAGTAGGGAGTAGCTGGAGAGGGAGGTCACCAAAAGTGGCCCCATTGTGGTTGTATTTTGGAGGACGGTTGCTTCAGGATATGCATTAGAAAATGCATAAGAAGCTTACTGGCTAAGTGAGCCCTGCTCTTGCTAATGGGCAGGGGAAAATTGAGGCTGGGGTTGAGAACATCCACTGGGCTTTGGGAGACCTGGGGTCCAGTCCCAGTTCGGCTCTTACCAAAGATTTTGGTGACACGATTTGAGCCAAAACAACTGATTGCTTTGAGTTTGTTTTCTCACATACTAGATGAGAGAGGTCACTTGGATGTCAAAAACCCCATGGTTCTTTCTCATTAGCAGCATCATGAATAAGGCCAAACCAGCCTTTGGAATGTGTCACTGCTACTGGGATTATCTGCAGTGGCAGAACACTGCTGTCACTATAGCCTTCCAGAGCAACTCTATGCCAATAAATTGGAAAACCTAGAAGAAACTGATAAATTCCTATAAACATACACCCTATCAAGATTGAAACATGAAGAAATACAGAACCTGAATAGACCAATGACAAGTAACAAGATATAATAGAAACAGCAATGAAAAAGTTTGTAGGGGCCAGGCTCATGCCTGCAATCCCAGCAGTTTGGAAGGCCGAGGAGGGCAGATCACTTGAGGCCAACATGATAAAACCCAGTCTTTACTACAAATGCCAGAGGGAAAAAAAATTAGCTTGGCGTGGTGGTGCACGCCTATAATCCCAGCTACTCGGGAGGTTGAGGCACCAGAATCTTTTGAACTTGGAAGGTGGAGGTTGCAGTAAGCCAAGATCACCCACTGCACTCCACCCTGGACAACGGAACAAGACTCTGTTTCAAAAAAAAAAAAAGTGTGTAGAGGTAAAACATAAGCCATACAAAGCCCACATTTAGTCTTATTTATTTTTAAAGACCCCAGTTTTGGGGAAGGTAAAGAACTAGAGAAGAGACAAAGGGAATGTGGGAATAGGGGCCCCTGAATACCATGTCTTACAAAGTGGGAGATAAGAGATCACATCTCTGGTGGATGGGACAAGAAATTGAGATTGAAGAATGTTTGTTGACATGCAAAGGTTACCAACAGAAGAAAAGAATAGAGGGAGAAACCTCTGCAGAGAGAGTGGAGGGAGATGGGCTGTGGTATAAGTGAGCAAAACCCTTGTGGGTTGATAAACAAAAAAATCAATGTCAAAGTCTATGATTTAGAGGTGTGTTGGTGGCCACATGGGTAACCACAACCAGAATAGGTCAAAGTGATTGTCTCTGGGGAGTGGGCTGGGCCCTGGGTTTTTCCAGACCTACACAGAGCTCTGAGACATTCGAAGAATGATAAAAGAGATAATCCCGGCTAACATCCTTCAGTGCTCACTGACTTCCAGGAATGGTGCTGTGTACTGTCCACGGCATTGCATCCTGATAAACCCACCATAAATTGAAAATATTGTAAGTCAAAAATGCATGTCATACCCCTAACCTACTGAACATGATAGCTTAGCCTAGCCTACCTTAAACATGCTCAGAAAACTTACATTAACCTACAGTCAGGCCAAATCATCTAACATAAAACCTCTTTTGTAATAAAGCCTTGCATATCTCATGCACCTTATTGAATACAGTACACGGTAGAGCACAGCATCGGTGGTTTGCCTTCGTGATCGCTTGGCTAGCTGGGAGCTAGGGCTTGCTGCTGCTGCTCAGGAGTGTGAGAAGGCATTGTATTGCACAGAGTAGCCCGGGAAAAGACCAAATTGCAAAGTTTCTGCTGAGTGCACATCACTGCTGCACCATCACAACGTCGAAAAATCATGCCAGCGACCATCTGTATTCACTTACTTCATCCTTTTCCAACCCTATGAGGTAGATGTTACAGGCCCACACTCCCTTTTTGGAAACTCTTAGGGGCAAGATAGGTTTCAGAATGCAGAATTTTTCCAGTTTTAGAATGGAAACAGGATGCATACATTGTATGTTACCCAAGCCCTCCAGCAGTGTGGGGCAGCGCTTCAGGCACACATAATAGATGGGGATTGAAACATATGGTATTTATAGTCACTGGGATAAATAAAGAGAATAAATAGCCTCTCACTGGATCCTGTGAGGTTTTTCCTGCAGACTCTCAGTTTCCAAACTCTTTAGATTTCAAAATCATGAAACGGTGCCCCAAAGCATTAAAGAAACTGATGACTAACAGAAATTCTGAAGCTTCTTTTATAGGGAAACAGATAGGAAAATATTTTGTTGAAGTCTCCTTCACTTACAAAGCAACAAAGTTGGCTGAAACCAGTTGTGTACAATATGGTTGACTGGAATCTGTGCAGAATGAGCCTCTTGATGTCACAGCCCAAATTCCCACCACCTTTCACACTAACCCCCCCCCAAATTTACACATGTGACCCATGAAGAGACATGATGAGATAACTGTGCATGCCCAGGAGACTTTCCAAACTTCCCCTTTTCCTTCACCAATCACTAACCAACCCCCAAACCCTTCCCCAGGCATCCCTCCCTTAAATATACAGCTTTATAGCCAGTATGGGGAGACAGATTTGAGCCTGTCTCCTGTCTTCTTGCTCAGCTGCCTTACAATACATCTTTCTGTCTGCAAAAATCCAGCAGCTTCGGTGTTTGGCTTTCTGATGCATGCAGGCAAATGGACTCAGTTCGCTCTGGTAACAATCACAGGCGAGGAATTAAAAGACAGTGATATTCCCATTTTACAGGTGATAAAATGGAGGCACAGAGAGGTTATGTGAACCAAGGTCATGACCACAGTTAGAATAGGAATGGAGATTTGAGTCCAGGTAAGCCAATTCCACAGCTCTCAGTCCCTAAGCTGTGATTTCACACAAAACAAAACCAAAATCAAAAAGAAAACAGCTAAATTAACATTTATAAAAGTTTTATTCAATGTCTACAATTTTTGTCAACCTCGTTAATTATTAAATTCAATATGCATGAAAATATGAATGTATTTGAAAACAATTTGCAGATTTTTTCACTTTGCAAGAATCCCCTAACAGATACCATCATTTCTGAGTCACTTGAAGATAAATAATCTCAAAAGTAGAATTATAAAAATTATTTTAATATTTTAGAGCCAAAATTACATTTAATAGAGATGAGGGTGGATTTTAATATTTCTGATATTGTATATGTTAGGAATCCCAAAATAATTACACCTAAAATCTGTAAATGTCTTAAAACTTCTTTTGGAAAAAGTGGGACACAAAAAAATTATCTTTTATTATGAACTCTTTATTCTATTTCATTGGAAACTGTACATTACATTGATTTTTTTAAACATGACAAAAGCCTGCAGCAGAGAGCAGAATTGTGGTTGCCAAAGGCTAGTTTGGGGGAAACGGGAAGATGCTGGTTCAAGGGTAAAGAGCTTGGGCAATGCAGGGTGAATGAATTCTGGAGACCTAATGTACAGCATGAAGCTATAGTTACCAATGCTGTTTTGTATACTCCAAATTTGCTAAGAGGGTAGATCTTAAGTATTCTTACTTAACAAACAATGAAACCAAATAGTAACTATGTGAGATGATGGATGTGTTAATTAGCCTGATTGTGGTCACCACTTCACAATGTGTATGTCTCTCAAAACATCACATTGAACACTTTAAATTTCTACAATATTTATTTGTCAATTATACCTCAATAAAGCTGGTGGGGAAAGGATATTAAAGGAATTACAAACTTTAAAAAATGAAAAACAATAGAGAACCCAGAAATAAAGTCATGTATTTACAGCCAACTTACTTTCGACAAAGTTGCCAAGAACATACACTGGGGAAAGAACAGTCTTTTCAATAAATGATGCTGGAAAAACTGGATATCCTTATGTAGAAGAAAGAAAATAGACCCCTCTCTCACTGTATGCAAAAATTAAATCAAAATGGGTTAAAGACTTAAGTGTAAGACCTGAAACTATGAAACTACTAGAAGAAAATATTACAGAAACGTTGCAGGACATTGGCCAGGCAAAGACTTACTGAGTAAGATCTCAAAAGCACAGGCAACCAAAGCAAAAACAGACAAATGAAATTACCTCAATCTAAAAAGCTTCTGCACAGCAAAGGAAACAATCAACAGAATAAAGAGACAAATTATAGAATGGGAGAAAACATTTGTAAACTGTCCATCTGACAAGGGATTAATTAACCAGAATATAATGGCAGGGCGCGGTGGCTCATGCCTGTAATCCCAGCAATTTGGGAGGCCAAGGTGGGCAGATCACTTGAGACCAGGAGTTCAAGACCAGATTGGCCAACATGGCGAAACTTCGTCCTACCAAAAATACAAAAATTAGCCAGGGGTGGTGGCGTGTGCTTGTAGTATCAGCTACTTGGGAGGCTGAGGCAGGAGAACCACTTGTACCTGGGAGGCAGAGGTTGCAGTGAGCCAAGATCACACCACTGTACTCCAGCCTGGGTAACAGAGTGAGACTCCATCTAAACAAAACAAAACAAAACAGAATATAAAAGGAACTCAAACAGTTGAATAGAAAAAAAGAATCAAATAATTTAATTTAAAAATGTGCAGAAGATTTGAATAGACATCTTTCAAAATAAGACATACAAATAACCAACAGGTATATGAAAAAATGTTCCACATCACTAATCATTGGGGAAATGCAAATCAAAACCACAGTGAAATATCATCTCTCCTCATTTAAAGTAGCTGTTACTAAAAAGACAGGGGAAAAAAATGTTGGCGAGGATGTGGAGAAAGAGGAATGCTTGTACACTGTTGGTGGAAAGGTAAATTAGCACAGTCACTATGAAGAACAGTATGGTAGTTCTTTAGAAAACTAAAACAGAACTGCCATGTGATCCAGCAATCCCAGTACTGGGTGTATATCCAAAGGAAAGGAAATGAGTATATTGAAGAGATATCTACACTCTCATGTTTATTGCAGCACTATTCACAATAGCCAAGATACGGAATCAACCCAAGTGTCCATCAATGAATGAACAGATTCAAAAATGTGCTGTATACACACAATGGAATATTATTACTATGGAATACTATTCAGCCATAAAAAAGAGTGAAATGCTGTCATTTGCCGCAACATGGATAGAACTGGAGGACATCACGTTAAGTGAAATAATCCAGGCACAGAAAGACAAATATCACATATTCTGACTCATATGTGGAAGCTAAAAAAGTTGATCTTACGGAGGTAGAAAGTACAACAACGGTTACGAGAGGCTAGGGTGGTTGGGGCGGGGAGATGAAGAGAGGTTGGTTAATGGATACAAATATCCCATTAAATAGAAGGAATAGTTCTAATGTTCAATAGCATGGTAGTGTGACTGTAGTTCACAACAATATATTGTATATTTCAAAAAGCTACAAGAGAACCTTTGGAATGTTCCCAACACAAAGAAGAGAAAATTGTTTGAGGTGACGGATATCCCAATTACCCTGGTTTGATCATTACTTATTGTATGCATGTATCAAAATATCACAGGTACACCATAACTACGCACAACTATTATGTATCAACTTAAGATATGAGAAAACTCTAGCCTTCATATATTCCATGATGACTCAGAATTACAACTCTGTTAATTAGAATAAATATTTTATGACTTATTTTGATAAAATATGTATTGACTGCCTTATTGAATAACACACTGAATCTGAATGAAATCACACAACATCTGATCTGTGCTGCCTGTGGGAAAAAATGATTTAGGAATTTTTGTTTCTTTCTAGAAACATTCTGGTCACAGCAGTAACGGTCAGCTTCAGATTTGTGTGGTCACTCATTTGTCATTCTAATCAGCCTTAACTCCAGGCCTACAGCAGGTGGAGTGTGTCATGGTTTTAGAAGATAAACAGACACGTCACTAGTAAATTAACTCTACAAATACTGGGAAAATTAACTCTACAAATACTGGGAAAATTAACTCTACAAATACTGGGAAAATTAACTCTACAAATACTGGGAAAATTAACTCTACAAATACTGGGAAAATTAACTCTTGTTGCCTGACAACATATTGTCTGGTTTCAAAGTAGAACTTGACTATTCCTTACTGTGCAGCCATAGAAAAGGATACATTCATGTCCTTTGCAGGGACATGGATGAAGCTGGAAACCATCATTCTCAGCAAACTATCACAAGGACAGAAAACCAAACACCGCATGTTCTCATTCATAGATGGGAACTGAACAATGAGATCACTTGGACACAGGGCCGGGAACATCACACACCGGGGCCTGTCAGTGGGTAGGGGGTTGGGGCAGGGATAGCATTAGGAGAAATACCTAATGTAAATGACGAGTTGGTGGGTGCAGCAAACCAACATGGCACATGTATACCTATGTAACAAACCTGCACAGAACTTAAAGTATTGAAAAAAAAAAAAAAAGAACTTGACTATTCCTATCATGGTACAAATGGAGCAACGCTAATGTGTCCAATTTATTCTAAATAATTTGAAGTCCATACACAAAAACAATTTCGTGGGTGGCAATATAGAAGCCACCTAAGGGTGTATGCATGACAGGAATTTGGGGGTCTTCCTTGGCACCTGCCTCTCACATTCAATCCATCTGAAGATCCACGTGGCCCTCCCCACCTCTGCTCACATTACGCCCCTGCCTCAAACCTTGTGCCTTCGCTTTGTGTCTGTAATAAACTAAGCCCTTCAACGAGGCCCACAGGAGCCCTGCAGAACTTTGGTCCTGGCTTTCTTCCTGTGCTCAGAGCACACAGCCACCATCCCTTCCCCACATTCATGGCCCTCCTTCAGGTTTCAGTTTACCAAGTACTGCCTCTGAGGGGCCTCAGGCTCTGCCTCTGTCAACACCTTGCACAGAAATCAAGGGGCCAGGGCCCAGTCTTTCCCAGAGAGCTCCTAGAGGCCCACCTCCAGCAAAAGACCAGGGCAGGTCTCTCATGACAAGCCCGCATTCCCAAGAGGCCCCAGAATATGCATGTTCTCTCTGTGTGTGTAGTGTATGTGTGTATGCCATGTATGTGTATGTGTTTGGTATGTGTTTTATATGTGTGTTTTGTATGTATATTTTGTATGTGTGTATTTACGTGGGTTTATATAACTTGTATGTGTGTGTTGAGTGTGTATATGTTTTGTATGTGTTTTTAATGTGTGTATGTGTATGTTTGGCATGTACATGTTTTGTGTGTATATTTTGTGTTGTATATTGTGTCTGTATGTTTTGTATATATGTTTAATGTGTGTATGGTTTTGTGTATGTGTGTTCATGTGTGTATATGTGTGTGTATGTTTTGCATGTGTGTATGAGTGTGTGGGTGTGTGTTGTGTGTTTATGAGTGTGTGTTTGTGTGTGCATGTGTGTTGAGGAGAATTGGGGCATTCTGCCTCCTATACTGCTCTCAGCTCTAAGCCCTAACTTCAAACTCTGACACCAGGCAGCTCACATTCCTTACACCTTCATTCTCTTCATCATAATTGTCAATTGTGTGTGTAATTTATTTATATATCAGTTTGTTTAATGTACATCCTCCAGTTGCTACAGCAATGGATGGATAAGTGGGTGAATGGTTGGCTGGCTGGATGGATGGGTGGATCGGGGGTGGGTGGATGGGTGGATGGGTAGATGGTCGGATGGATGGAGAATGGACAGACGGACAAATGAACGTATGGACAGGTGGGCAGGCGGATGGATGGGTGGGTGGATGGGAGGATGGATGGATGGATGGATGGATGGATGGATGGATGGATGAATAGATGGATGGGTGGATGGATGAAACCTGCATATGTCTTTGTATATAGATGCCACATGCTTTTGTACCTTTTATTTATTTATTAAGCCAGTCGTTGGTGAGGAGATAAATTTTAATATCATTCTCACCACTTAACAAGTATTAAACACCACTCATTGTAGACTACTCTTATGACATTGAAAGTAATGATTTTCACTTCAATGTCTCTGATTTAGAAAATGTAGAAGAAATGAAAAAGAGACAGTTATCATTCTAATGTTTAGGAATTTTCAAATGATATGCCAAAATTAACACATTGCAGTAAATGAGAATTTGTACGTTTTTCTGTAAGGCTTTACATTTTCTGCACTTGTCTTTTTCACCATGTGTCTCCAAAGAAATTCAGACCCATTCTTCTCACCATGCTTCTCAGCCACAGGCCTAACGACACACACCTGTCTAGATGATACCAAACATTTCTTGTGGGATGAGGATAAATATTGAGCAACTGTGAACTGTTGGCACAGGACCCTGGTGCTGGAAGCCCGGAGTGCCCCCGCTGTGATCTTCATAGTGAGGACCATCAGCAAGGCTTATTGTGAGCAGTCCCCAAATCTGTGTGTAAGAGAAAAATGAGTATGGATTTCCTTGGAAATACTTTTTTCTTTCTTTCCATAAGATAATGGTACAATATCAATGAGGGTAAGTTGGCCTGTTCAAGAGGACTAAGTATAAAAGATGTAAAATAATCTATTGCATATTTCATTTGTTTTAGGTCCTCCAAAACTAGCATAAAGGACAGATATCAAGCAGGCCACTTTCGTCGTGGAACTTGTACACATATTGTATCATATCTGATGGAGATTTACATGCTAAAACAATTATGGCTTTAATAAAAAGAAAGAAAAATGTCTAACCCTTGAGCCACACTCTGGATTCAATTTTGCTTATAGCAAAATAGATTTAAAAGATGTGACTGCCAGTCTGAACTAGGGTAGTCAACTATGTGTTCACTCGGAAAGAAATGAATTCACACTGGTGTCCCAGATCTGATTTCCTATGGAACCAAGTGTCCTTGTAGTCTAAAAAGAGAGCTGCAGCCTCTGTGTCCCTCTATGGAATTCGCCTCTGCATTCAGTTCAGCAGTGTTAACTGAGAGTCTACTCTGTGTCTGGTAGATGTTTGCAATGTCAGTGCAGACAGAAACCCTTACTATTCATGGAGCCTTCCTTTTAGTTGGGGAGGGAGGACAAATGACAATAATGACCATAGCAAATAAAAATGCACTTGAAGTCTTATATTAGAAGGTGAAAAATGTTAGGAGAACCTTTTATCAAAAGTAGGCCAGAGAGATTAGGCATGGGGAGACAGATGTGGATTGTAATTATTTAAAAATGGTTAGGACAGGCTTCAAGGTGACATCATCTGAGTGGCATCTTGCATGAGGTGAGCCAGCTTGCATGGGTATCAGAGGGAAGAATGTTCCAGGCAGAGGGAACAGCCAGTGCAAAGGCCCTCAAACTGAAGGCGAGGGCAAGCCCGGATGAGGATCTAGAATCGGTGGATTGCAGGCCCTGGTGAGGTCAAAACCTTTCTGGAATGTTTGAGGCACTAGAGGGAAAAAGCAGGAAAGACAGGAGGAAGTTCATGAGCCTGACCTCTGCGTGGGAAAAAAATGCCAACCTTTGTCAGGATGCAACTACATTCCGTCCACCTCCTCTGCTTTGGCAGTGGGAAGTCAGGATGTAGAGTTCTGCTTAGTTTGCATTACTGACTGCTTATGCGGAGCCCGTAAGGATGACCTAGGCATCACCTCTTCCCCTTGGGAGAGAACAGCAAGTCTCTGCAGCCCAAGGTACAGGACACTGCCTGTGGGTGAGCACCTCAGGAAAGGCCTGCTGGCTCTGAGCACCAGCTCACCTTGGCGCCAGAACACTGAGCTTCACCCGCAAAAACAAGCAGTTGTGTTCGTCCATGATCAGTCCCTGGAGGCTTGAAGTCTTGGAATTCCCCTCAGCTGCTCTTTACTTGCTGCTGATCAAAACAAAACAAAATGAAGCCTCAGTGTGAGCAGCCGAAGGGTGAAACTCACATCCATTTTATTTATCGGGAAACCTGAATAAATGCATGATTTTCTGGAGTGTGTTTTTCCTGGTACTTCCAGATCTTGGGTGTGGAAACAATACATTTCAATCACGACTTGTTTTAAACAAGTCTTCTCACTAAAATGTGATGGGCCCTGCTCCATGCCAAAAAAAAAAAAAAAAAAAAAAAAAGTTACTTGCAATTATTACAAATTATTGCAACAAACCGTGCATTTCAAAATGATTTAATCAGGGCATATTTTGAAGACTTGGTCTTGGCTGTTCATTTGAAATCATGAAAGGAGGCTGCTCTGTTGGACTTGGGAGCCCCTCAAATTAAGATTCTGCGGTTAATAGCATAGCCTCTTAGCATGTCCCCTGCTGTCGGTTTTGCAAGTTTCTGATGTCCTTTAAATTGCTCTACCAGGCTGACAAAACATCATTCCCGGGGAATATTTGCCTTCACATGCTCAGAAAAGATAGACCCAGGGAGATCTGAATTTCAAGTATTTTTTAAAAACCAGATGCTGTAGATTTAGGGGCAATTTTTATTCTTATTTTAAATTCTCTGAGCTTCCGACCTTTCACTGCTGGAAGACGTGCTTCGTGTTTTAATACCATTTTAGGAGACATTTTCGAATGTCTTGATTTGGTCTGTATTTTAGATTCTGATACTCCAACAGCAAGAGTTTTGTGCCTATTTTTCATATTACGTTGTGCCTCTCGTCTTGGAGAACAGAAAATTGAAGTTTACGAGTCAACATATCAGCTCCTAGATTGATATTTGATCACGCTAACCTTGGAAAGATTCCTGTGATAACAGAAGTGAAATGGCCTTTATCTGACAATCCCACCTGATTTTTTTTTTTTTTTTTTTTTCCTTCAAAGTGGATGTCCAGACTTGAAAATGCTGAGTGAATTTTGACCTTCAAATTTTTAGATCAAATCAGTTCAATACTTTTCCATCATCCATGGAATTGTTAAAGTATAGAAGGCAATCCTTCTAGTTTATAGAGGCTAAAATGCCATCCATTAAAAATGACTATATATACACATATATTTATAGCAACTCAAAACTATATATTAAGTATGAGTAGAAAAAAAGCTTTAAATTGAGAGTAGTTGTATATGAAAATCAGTCATCTATGTCTTCATCTTCTATTTTTTTAATGAAAGGAAAGATTACTTGGTATGTTAAGAACTCTATGAGTTCTTCAGGGGCAATTAGTTCAGAGAGAAAAATTGGTGTTTCACAGATGAGTAGAAGATAAAATTATAGATCATTATGGCCAGAAGAGATGATAAAATTATTTAGCCAAAGCCCACTTCTCCAACAGAGGGACAGAAGCACAGGGGGTACGGGTAGTTCTCTCATCCCAACGCCCTTCATCTGTGGACCCATCTATTCTTCCACTCTCAGACGCAGCATGGAATCCATCCAAAGAGGACCAGCATTTGTGAAGAGGCCTCACTCTGCCTTCATGTTCAAATTGGCTTGCAAACCTTGAGCCTTCTCAGGTCAAAGGCTCTCCGCCATGACCTGTCTTTCCCTGTTGCAATGGCTCTCGAGTCTACCAGAGCAACTGCACCATTTGTACTTTACTGCTGGTTAGTGGCCACCCATGTGAGACTCTTCCCCAGCACTTCTAAGACCCACATCAACGTTCTTTCCAAACCACCATTCTGCTAGGAAGAAGTAATACACAGACACGGAATAAACAAATCTTCAGCCATCGAAGGCCATCTTTCCAAAGTCCTCTTTGGGCTCATCCTCCCCATCCCTGACTCAGGAACTCACAGAGAGACGTCACGGCGGCTGCTGCCCCATGGCGTGCTCTCTCCCTTGCACTCCAAGTTTCACCAGTCTTGTACCTTGTAAAGCAGAAACGTGTGGGATTTTTCTCTCTAGAAATCAGAAATCCCATTTTGAACAAAATTCCGAATATTCTATATCACTTGACGTTGTCCCAAAGCAACTATCAGAGTATTTTCATTTCACCCACACCCCTTACGTCTGCTTTTCCAATTAGTTTTCACTTCTAATTTGCCTTCCTCATTGAGCGCAGGTGCTCACACAACAGGTGCTGTCTAATATTGTGCTTGACAGAGCATCTCTTTTCACACGTTGCCATGAATGTGGAGTTAGGCTTTGCATCTAATTTTGACTATGACATCCTTGGTAGTTGAACACAGCTGACTCACATTGGGAGGAAGATATTTTTTGGTTCCCACAATTTCATCCTTCAAAGATTTCTAAAGTACATTCTCACCAAAAGATCTATCCTGGAGGATGCACAGTTTGTCCTGATTTCAGTCTGAAAGCCATCCTAACAGTGGGTATTTCATGGCAGGCTCTCCTAGGCTTGGTAGGCACGTCAAGGAGGTTTTGTTTAACCACGTCTTTATGAAGATGTGGGCTGAGAGTCAACCTCCCTGCCCTCCCCATTGTGCTCTGACATCCAATCTTGGCCCTAAGTAATACAGAAAGAAGTGGAGATTTGGCAATTAGCCAGCTGATTTGATTAATATAGACAGGTTACTAAATCCAAATGGATTTTTTTAGACACTAAGCCACTCTACCTTGCTAGTCGTGTACATTTATCAAATTAAATGGAACAATGCCAAGACTCTACTTCATGTTGTGCTGTGAAGGTACAGCCCAAGAAATGCATCAGATCCTGGGTTACTTAAGGTCTGCAGCAGGGATCAGATGATGATTTCAATTATTGATCCATACTTAAAATTCGGGCCTCATTTTTGTTTTTTTTTTAATTTTTATTTTTTGCCTAAAGCTTTCAAACTGAGTCTTAGTTGTAAAATCCTTTGTACAAATGGTATTTTATTATATTGTTTTTGGGGTTTTTTTGAGATAAAGTTTTACTCCACCATCCAGGCTGGAGTGCAGTGGCACGATCTCGGCTAGGATTACAGGCATATGCCACCACGCCCGGCTAATTTTTGTACTTTTTTTTTTTTAAGTAGAGACGGGGTTTCTCCATGTTGGCCAGGCTGGTCTCGAACTCTTGACTTCAAATGAACGACCTGCCTCGGCCTCCCAAAGTGCTGGGATAACAGGCGTGAGGCAATGTGCTCCGCCTCAAATGGAATTTCAGGGAGTAGCCCAAGAGGTTAATGGAGCTGCTTTGATTAGCCCCAGACAAAACTCCCCCTGTCCCCACAGCCCCCCGAAAAGTGTATTTTGAAATGCACTGATTTACACAAAATTTATCATTGACCAAATCCAGTCATACAGTCTGTGTGGGTCAGGAAAAACAAGAAGGAAAATAGATGGTACCTTCAAACAAGGATAATGGGAGGAGGTTTTATTTACAAAGGGACCTTTTTCAAAGGCGTGGTGAAGGGTAGGGAGCCACGAGGGGTAAGCACAGGAATTCAGGCCAACAGCTGCAAGATTGCCATCCAGCTCCAACCTCCAGGGCTGGCGGGAGGAGGGGAGGGAGACATCGCAGAGCCTGGGAGGGGAGACAGTCATGCAGAGCAGGCCACTTTGATAGGACCTTCATATCTTTTTGTTAATGTTGGGGGAACCAGGAAATAAATATCCCGACCCCTCTCCTGCTCCTTCCTTCTAGTCCCCTGCTGGGCTATTCATTGGCTAAACCCAACCAGACACCAGAGGGCACAGAACCCATTGATGCAACCTGGACAGATCAACTTTATGGGGACGCCAGCAGAGTGACGTGGAGATGGGGCTGGGGAGTCTACTTGTCTTCCCTCTGTCTAGCTCTTCCTTCCCAGTTGCGTGGCATAGTCTTATGAAGATCTGTAGGCTTTCAGCACTGAGTTATTTCAACGGCTTCACAACAGGCCTTCCCACTTCCATCTTTCTATCATACCATTGTGGAAGGTATGATAGTATGATGGTATGATTGTCTTCAAACATCACAGAAAGATGAGGTTGCAAAGCTCCTTAAGATGCTCTAGTTTATTTCACTTCTGATACTTGAACCACGCTAGAACATCCCCATGTGTAATTGTAAAGCCAATACTTAGATCCCTCTTCACCCCAACAGAAGCCTGTATCAACATCATGAGCTTGAGAGTTTGGTAGGTCCCCTAATGTTGAGCTAAAATCTACTTCTCAGAACTTCTTTTTACTGTTCTTAGTTACAGAGATGCAGAGAAAAGTCAATTCTCTCTTTCACACAAGAGCCATTTGCTCATACATCCTAATACCCAGATACCCAGATATCCAGCGACCACCTGCCTGGATATTCCTGCCTGCCCTTCTGTGGAGTAAATCCCAGTCACCTCCCTGCAGTAGCTCTGCATTCTGCAAAGAGGCCGGCTGATTGCTTATGGCTTTGAATTGATGTTCTTGGCACACGGAAAGCCCACAACAGATATGCTTTAATGAACGAATACATCCTGTAAGTGATTTCTTCTCAGCGATACCCTCCTATTTCAATTATTTAGGAAGCTAAGTAATATGCAACTGCAGCCTGAGGCTCCTGCTGTTTTATTAAACGCCCGGACTAGTTTTCTTGTAGTGTTATTCGGAACTCCAGTGAATAAGCTTTTCTAAATGTTTTTCAAATCAAAGAATAGAATCTTAGAAAGATGGAGGGGTTCTTAACCAGACTGGGTGGCTTAAACAACAGATGTTTATTGTCTCACAGTTCTGGAAGCTAGAAGTCCGAGACCAAGATGGCGACAGAGTTGTTTTCTTCTAAGGCCTCTCTCCTTGGCTTATAGATGGCTGTTATCCCCCATGCCTTCACATGGTCTTCCCTCTGTGTCTTAATCTCCTCTTCTTATAAGGACACCAGTCACATTGGATTAGAACCCATGCAAAAGACCATGCTGTAACTTAATTATCTCTTTAAAGACCTTAATTCACATAAGGTTACATTCTAAGTTACTAGGAGTTCCCGGGGCTTCAACATATGAATTTGGCATGGGAAAGGGAACACAATTCAGCCCCTAACAGAGGGTCACCTAACCTGGTCATTGCTCTAGTGCCCTTGCAGGAACGCCTTCCAAAATATCAGTCATGAAAGCAGCTGCCAGACATCTGCTTGGGTCCTTATAAGGATGAGGAGTTCACCATTTCACAAGACAGCCCTTTCCTTTGCTGGGCAACTTTGAGTGTTGGAGTTTTTGCACATGTTGATCAAAAACAAGGATCTCTGTAATATTCCCTTTTAGCTTGGTCCTTGCTCCACAAAGAGCACTGGGAGTTCTGCCCTCTCTTCTACATGTTAGCTCTTCCTTTATGAATAGACTTCACCAGCCCATTTCAGGCAAAAGAAGATGCCTTGATTGGATCCCCAACCGCCAGCACTCAGTTCTGATAATCGGATTCCCCAATTCACAGATGCTTATTACTGAAAAGCCTACAGAGGCGTTTTTCTCATTCAGCAGTGGAGAGCCACATTGCTGGACCAGAATTCTCCTCCCAACACTGCGTTTTCCCAGGGTTGCTTCAGTTGGAAAAGACCCCCCTCCCTCCCACACATCCCTTAAGGAACGATCTATTCCTGAGTCCCACGCAGGAATCCAGAATCGACATGTCCCTGTGTGTTCGTCAACATTTTCCTAGTGCTTTCATGTTGACGAGAGATGAATCAATCCCACAAACCTTGGTTATTTCCCTTAGCGACTGGAAGAATAATTAACAGACAGGGCTTTGTTCTTCAGAATAGAGTATCTGCAGCAAACTCGAACTGCACAGGCAGGCCAAGGTCAGGGCAGCTGCCAGCAGATCGCCCACGCTCCCAGCCATCATTATCAGCCCTGGGGAGAACCTCTGACCCGGCGGAGCAGCGCCAAGGCTGGCGTGCATGCAGAAAATCTCCTGCTTCCTCCTGGCCTGAATCAACCTACATACCAATATTTTCCCCCACTTACATTAATTTTAATATCATGACAGTTTAAACATGTTAAAAGCATGGCTCTAATCACGATCCCACTCAAAAGCCTCCAGGGGTTTACCATTGCCTATTGAATTTAGGCAAAACTTCCAACCGTGCCTTTAGTGTTGTGCTTGTTATAATCCATTTGTCTCCCCCCACCCCACCCCATGCTCACCCTGGGGCTCCAGGAGGCTAATCTCTGAGAACAGAATTGCCTGGGCTTTCCCCCGGTGGCTTCTGGTTGGGCTCAAACAACTGGAAGAAGCAACAACAGATTGATGGACAAGAGGAGAAAAGAGGTGGCGTTTGTCTTGCCCACATCTTCCCTGCTCAGTGCTACTGAGCAGCGACTGGATCCCCCCAAGAGCACAGCCCTGCCGGCTGGCCCCTCCTCCGGGGTTCTGTCCCTTCCTTCCCCAGATCTAGGGGTGAGGGGCTGCTCCCTACTGACACCGTCCTGATGCCTTGTTATCTCTTGAGTCCCTTAATGCTGCCCGCAACCTCTGTGAACCGCCAGAGGCTCTTGACCTGACTTTTCCTTCTAGAACAAAATGAGTATAAATGTCCCCCGGCAAATGAACGCAGTCTACATCTCCATTCTGCTCTTCTATCTTCCTAACTCGCAGCCTGAACCTCAGTGGCGCTTTTTTACCCACTGTATGAAAAGTCACAAGTCTTTCAACTCTGCATAATAGAATAACTTGAAAAAATACATAAATATCACCGTCTCAACCCCAGCTTCTGAGATTCTGACTCAGGGGACCTGGGGTGAGGAAGAACTGCATGACTGTGCACCAGCAGAGCCCGTGCCAATGGCGAGGATCTGGCTGGGCAGGGGAAGCCCCCAGCACAGGCATGGCTTGTTTACAGCGCTCCAGGTGATTCCCATATACAGCCACGACTGAGAGCCACTGTGTCGCTTTGCATTAGCACATGATTTTCCTCCTCTATGGAACACACCCATCTGTCCTGCCCATCAACACGTCATGCAGTCCCACCTTCAAAGTCCATCTCAGATGAGCCTTTCCGTGAAGCTTTTTAAGTCTGCCCTCAACCCCATCCCAACCAAGTGCACATGTCTGTCCTTTGAAGACCCATGGCTGTGGGGTTTTTTTTCTCTTCACTTTATATGAGAGTTGGTGAGCCAGGCAGCCTTTTCACACAATGACCTCTGAGGATGCTGTAGGCATGTACATGTGAAAGACCTGAGTCGTCTCATCCAACTTCCCACTCAGTGCAGGAAGCGCAGGCTTGGACGATACTAGGTCAAGTGTCTCTGGTGTCTTGTGTCCTGCCACCACTTTTCCAATTTAAAAAGCCTGGAATTGATTCCAGTTCAAATTCTAAACCCAGCCTCCTTACATCTTCCTAGCTGTTTAACTTCATATTCCTTTAAAATGTTTGGAGAAAATCAATTCTATAATCATGTTGTAGAAGAGGAGTGTTTTGTTTAGCTGTTACATCTGAGTATTAATTAATTGTTACAAATCACAATCAATAGGTACAACTGCTGTGTTCAAAACAATTCAATATTTTCTGTGAAAACCGTGATTTACTTAGTTTTAGGCCGTACTGCAAATACACAAGAATGTGGTTATTATTTTTTAAAAACAGCTTCTTTGGTTCTGGGAGATGAAGCAATATGACAATTTTTCATGGTGGTCTAGAGCTAGACCCTTCCTCAGTTTAATGGTAAATGAGGCAGCCTCATCATCTTTTTCTTTAACCTTCCTTCTCCTCCTCAAACACTTCGTATCCGTCTCACCTTGCATTGACGCCTGTGTGCTAGGCTCTCCTGCCACAATCACAATTAACTGATAACAGTGAGTGTGAACAGTGCTCACTTGCCACTCATTAAGGCCCTCCATGCTTTGCTCACTGGTAATAAGTATTTATTCTTCATCACATTATGACACTGGCACTTGTAAGATGCACCATTATTTTCTGTGCCACTAAGGAAGAAAAAAATCGCTGATAAATAAACTGTGGCAAGCTGTCAACTAGAAGGTGTAGTTGATTGCGGCACACATCACAACGTCAGAGATGTTACTATAGGAAAATATGCATGTGTTGGAATCTATTAAATACAGCATTTCACACCACCATTGCTTCCTTCCTGTGAGCTCCACAGTGATCGTATGTCTGCCTCCAATTATTGTCTAAAGTGGATTCTGGAAACCACAATCCTTAATTGTGTCACCATCTTCCTCCTCTTATATCTATGATATCTCATTAGGTTACCTTGCATTCAAAGAGAGATGTCTCTTGTTTAAGAGGCGGGTTTTTGTTGACACAAGAAGCTTATCTTGTAAGGGTACAGCATAGTCAAGGGACTAGAAGACATTGTCTTTGAAATAGTCAAGTTCATTGGCAACATGTTTCAGTCCTGGGAGATTTCTGAAACACTCAATGACTTTTGGGAGAGTGGCTAAAGCTATTCACTATGACAGAAATGTTCATTACATTATTACTATTTTGAAGTGTCTCAAATTGTTTTTTAGTTGAAAAAAGAGTAACATATAAAAGTGCATATTTATTCTCATGTTACCCACAAAGCTGAAATGATGTTTTAATGTTTTTTTTTTTTTTTTTG
>NW_016813163.1:147003-190487 GCF_001698545.2 Rhinopithecus bieti
TTTTTTTTGAGACAGAGTCTTCTCTGTCACCCAGGCTGGAGTGCAGTGGCACAGTCTCAGCTCACTACAGCCTCTACCTCCCAGGTTCAAGCAATTCTCATACCTTAGCCTCCCGAGTAGCTGGGATTACAGGCATGAACCACCATGCCTGGCTTGTATTTTGGCAGAGACGGGGTTTTGCCATGTTGGTCAGCCTGGTCTCGAACTCCTGGCCTCAAGTGATCCACCCACCTCGGCTTCCCAAAGTGCTGGGATTACAGATGTGACTCACCTATGCGGAATATAATCAAAATCTATTTTTTTCAATGCCTGCAATTTTTTTCTTGTAAGATTTCTCACAGGTTCTAAAATACTCAGAGACATTTAAAAAATACTGAGGACATGGCAAGGTGTTTTATGTGATTTGACATGGAGGGGCAATTCCTAAAAATAGAACTAGATGCCTATTCTAAGCAACATGCTGCATCAGATGCTGCAAGCAGGCTTCAATGCTGAGGCCATCACTTGGCAGCAAATTTAGATTTCTCTTTCCAAACTTAGGTCATGTTCTCTTTTGATGTTTATTATTTTTAAACTGTTTAATTTGCCCTCTACAGTGCTAATTTCTGGTAGAAGAAAAGTTTGAGAACTTGCCAATTGAGTCCTTTTTTTTTTCTTGCAGAAGATACCAGTGAGACAGTGTACGTTGTGGCTAGGAGTTGGAGACCTGGATTCCATTCTGAACTCTTCCAGTTACAAGCTGTGTACCATTGAGAAAGTTGCTATGAGAACCTCAGTTTCCTCATCTATGTAATGGTGAAAATAATAGCTACTTCATTTGGTTGTGGTGCTCATAAAATGGGTTATATAATTAGCAACATCTATCAACATCTTAAATACACCTTATCTTTGGTTCAGTAATTCTAAATGTAGGAATTTGTATTACAGGTATATTGGCACAATTGCACAAATGGTATCTATGGAAAGATTTGATGTGCTTCTGAATGGAAAAAAAAAACAGAAAGAGATTAAAAGGCCAACTATAATGTGGGGAAAAATCTGGAAAATGATATTTAATACATGAAAACTCTTACAACTAAATCAAGAAAAAATATCGTGTTAGGAAAATGGGCAAAGAATATAAGTATTTAGATAATTAAAGAAGAAATTTAGTTGACTGCTATGTTGATATTTACCAGGCATAAACAAACACACACACAAAGTATAAAATAATTATATACCATTTGTTCATTATAAAATTAGCAAGATTTCTAGAGATAATAATAGTCAGCATTTGCATGTGGAACTAGATTTCTCATGCTCTGTTGATGGGGCTATAACTCGCATAAACATTCTGTATCATGTTTTAACAATATGTAAACATCTTAATGTTGTTTTCCCCCTGGTAAAATATTTCCTCTTCTGGGAATTTATCTGAGGAAATAAGTACATATGTACTCAGAGAAGCATGTACTTCAATACGGTGTTGACAATAGAAGATAAAAAGAAACAAGTGAAATGTGCAATAAGAAATTGGTTCAGAAAGGATTATATCAATCATGAAACTACGCCAAAGCACAAAACTCACTGTTACAGCAGATACACAAATGAGAAAGAGAAAGGAGTCAAATGTTGTCACTACAAAAAAACTAACAATTGTCAGGTAGATAATAAAAGAGAAAGAAACAAAGGATAAACAAAATAATCAGAAAAACAATTAACAAAATGACAGGAGTAAGTCCTCATCTGTCTATATGTAAATGGTTTAAATTCCCAAATTAAAATTTTTAGACTACTGAATGGATTAAGAAAAGAAAGACCCAACTATATCCTGCCCAGAAGAAACTCACTTCACCTATAAAGACACACAGAGACTGATAGTGAAGTGACAAAAAAAAAAATTCCATGCAAATAGAAACCAAAAGCATGCAAGAGAAGCTATACTTATATCAGACAAAATAGACTTTAAGTAAAACAACAGCAACATAAAAAGAGACAACGAAGGTTATTATATAATGATAAAGGAATAAATTCAGCAAGAGAATATGACAATTGTAAATATATATGCACCCAACGCCAGAGCACCCAGATATATAAAACAAATATTATTAGAGCTAGAGAGAGACACAGAGAGAGAGAGAGAGAGAGAGAGAGAGATCCCAACACAATAATCATTGGGGACTTCAACATCCCACTTTCAGCATTGGACAGGTCATCTGGACAGAAAACCAACAAAGAATCATCAGACTTAATCTGTCCTATTGACCAAAGGGACCTAACAGACAATTACAGAACAGTTCATTCGGAGCTGCAGAATACATTTTCTCATAAGCACATGGAACGCTCTCCATGTTAGACCACATGTTGTCCACAAACCAAGTATCAACAAATTTTAAAATATTGAAATCGTATCAAGTATCTTTTCAGATCACAACAGATAAAACTAGAAATCAATAAGAAGATGAACTTAGGAAACTGTGTAAAAATATGGAAATTAAACAACATAATCCTGAATAACCAATGGATCAGAGAAGAAGTTAAGAAGGAAATAAAAGTTTATTGAAACAAATGAAAATATGAACACAACATATCAAAACCAATGGGATATAGCACAATCGATTCTAAAAGGACAGCTTATAGCAATAAACACATCAAAAAAATAGAAACATTTCAAATAAATAACCTAATGTGGCACCTCAGGGAACTAGGAAAGAAAGAACAAACCAAAGTGAAAATTAGTAGAAGGAAAGAAAGGAACAGGGCAAAACTAACTGGAATAGAGATCCCAAAATAACTACAAAAGATCAATGAAATAAAAGTCTGGTTTTGAAAGAAAACAAAATTTTAAAATCATTAGATAGACTAAGAAAAGGAGACAGAAGATCCAAATAAATAAAATCAGAAATGAAAAATGAAACCTTACAACAGATACTACAAAAATGCAAAGTATCATTAGAAACAATTATGAACAACTATATATACCAACAAATTCCAAAACCTAGAGGAAATGGACAAAATCCTGGACACATGTAACCTACCAAGATTGAACCAAGAAGAAATAAAAAACCTGAACAGACCAATAATTAGTTACAAGATTGAATCAGTAATAAAAAGTCCTCCCAACAAAGAAAAGCCCAGGACCAGATGGCTTCCCTGATGAATTCTACCAAACTTTGAAAGAAAAATGAACACTTCTCAGGTGTTAAACAAGAAACAATTCTTCTTCAACTATTCCAAAAAATGGAAGACGAGGGAATTCTTTCAAACTCATTCTATGAGTCCAACAATACCCTGATACCAAAACCAGAGAAGGACACAACAACAACAAAAAAGGAAATACAGTCCAATATCCCTGATGAACATAGATGCAGAAATTCTCAACAAAACACCAGCAAACCAAATGCAATAACACCTTACAAAGATAATACATCATGATCAAGTGAGACTTATCCTAGGGATGCAAAGATAGTTCCAATATAAGCACATTAATAAATATATTACATTACAAAATATCAGAATGAAGAAGAAAAAATATGAAATTATCTCAGTAGATGCAGAAAAAATTTGATAACATTCAACATCCCTTCATGATAAAAACTCTCAACAAATTATTCATTTAAGAAACATACCTCAACATGATAAAGGCCATATATGACAAAGCCTTTCCTCTAAGCACTGAACAAGACAAAGATGTCCACTTTCACCATTGTCATTCAACATAGTACTGCTAGTCCTAATCAGAGCAACCAGATAATAGAAAAACATAAAAAGCCTCCAAATTGGAAAAGAGAAAGCCAAATTGTCCCTGTTTGCAGATGACATGATCTTATAAATACAAAAACCTAAAGACTCCACCAAAAAAGAAAAAAAACCTCGTAAGAACTGATAAATGAATTCAGTAAGGTTGCAGGATACAAAATCAACACACAAAAGTCAGTAGCATCTCTATATGCTAACTGAATTATCTGAAGAAAATATCAAGAAAACAATCCCATTTACAATAGCTACAAAACATAAGACACCTAGGAATAAATTTAACTGAAGTGATGAAAGACCTCTCTACTGAAAACTATAAAATACTGATGAAATAAATTGAAGAGGACAAAAAGAAGTGAAAAAATATTCCATGCTCATAGATTGGAAGAATTAATATCAATAAAATGACCATACCACCCAAATCAATGTACAGATTTAATATGATCTCTATCAAAATATCAATTACATTCCTCACAGAAATAGAAAAAAAATCCTAAAATTTGTGTGGAACCTCAAAAGACCTTGAATAGCCAAAGCAATCCTGAGCAAAAAAACAAAACAAAGCAAAAAATAAAAAATAACAAAGCTGAAGGCGTCACACTACCTGACTTCAAAATGTACCACAAAGTTATAGTAACCAAAGCAGCATGGTATTGGTATAAAATGACATGTAAACTAATGGAAAAGAATAAAGAACCCAGAAAAGATCCATATATTTACAGCTGACTTATTTTTGACAAAAGTGCCGTGAGCATTGGGAAAAAGCCTCTTCAATAAATGGAGTGGGGAAACTTGATATTCATGGAGAAACCTGATATTCATTCCTGTTTCTCACCGTATTAAAAAAAAATCAACGCAAAATACATTAAAGACATAAACATAAGACCTCAAGCTATAAAACCGCTAGAAAAAAATATGGGAAATGCTTCAGGACATTGGTCTAGGCAAAGATTTTATAGCTAAGACCACAAAAGCACAGACAAGAAAAACAAAAGCAAATAAATGAGGCTGTATTAAACTGAGCCACTTCTGCATAGCAAAGGAAACAATCAGCAGTGAGAAGACAGCCTGTAGAATAGGAGAAAATAATTACAAACTATTCATCTGACTAGAAATGAATATCTAGAATATTCAAGGAAGTCAATTCAGTGCCAGAAAAGAAAAATCCCATCAAAAAGTGGGCAAAAGTTTTGAATAGATATTTCTCACGAGAAGACTACAATTGGCCAACAGGTGTATAAAAAATATTCCACATCACTGATCATCAGGGAAATGCAAATCAAAACCACAATGAGATATCATCACAACCCAGTTAAAATAGCTATTATCAAAAAGATTAAAAAAAAAAAAAAAAAAAGGCCGTGTACGGTGGCTCACGCCTGTAATCCCAGCACTTTGGGAGGCCAAGGCAGGTGGATCACCTGAGGTCAGGAGTTCGAGACCAGCATGACCAACATGAAGAAACCTCATCTCTACTAAAAATACAAAATTAGCCAGGCATAGTGGCATATGCCTGTAATCCTAGCTACTTGGGAGGCTGAGGCAGGAGAATCACTTGAACCTGGGAGGCGGAGGTTGTGGTGAGCCGAGATAGCACCATTGCACTCCAGCTTGGGCAACAAGAGTGAAACTCCATTTAAATAAATAAATAAATAAAAAGATAAGATAAAAAATAACAAATGCTGGTGAGAATGCACGAAAAGCTCATCAACAGATGAATAAAGAAAATGTGGTCCATGTACACAGTGCAATACTATTCAGCCACAACAATGAATGAACTCCTGTCATTAGCAGCAATGTGGATAGAACTGAATGTTAAGTGAAATAAGTCAGACACAGAATGACAAATATCACATGTTCTGACTCATATATGGGAGTTTAAAAAGTTAATCTCATAGAGGTGGAGAGTAGAGTGATAGTTTTCAGGGACTAGGGAAAGGTGGAGGAGGATGAAGAGAGGTTGGCAAATGGGTACAAACATATGGTTAGATAGAAGGAATGAGTTTTAATGTTCAATAGCAGAGTAGGATGACTATGGTTAACAACAGCGTATTGTATATTTCGAAATAGGAGAGAATGTTTAAAATGTTCCCAACACAAAGAAATGATAAATGGTTGAGACTATTGATATCCTACTCTGATCACTACACCTTGTATGCATATATTAAACTGTCACATGTACCCCATAAGTATGTACAATTAGTACGTATCAATAAAAAATTACAATAATTCAAATTTTTAAAAAAGCAATTGGTTCAATAAATTATATTGAAACACTGTTCAGCCACTTAAAATGATGCCACAGAAAGTACTTGTTGATGAGAAAATATGTCATAATTTATTCATGAAAAAAAGAGGGAGAGTTTCCAAATCTGTGCATGGGCATAGCCCTCTCTGCCCCAGTGCCTTGGCCCAGGCTGTTTGCTTCAACTGGTGGAAGTCTTTCCCCTCATCTCTCATCATTACTGTGACTCTTTGAGATCTGAGCTCGCTCCCTGAAATCCAGGCTATGAAAGCTTCCTATTTCCCATGCTTGCTGCACTCTGTATGTCTTCTTGGAGGCATGCTCCATAATAGTCATTCAATAATTATTTCATCAATTGGTTTTGATGAGTGACTCCTTCTGGAGCACAAGCTCTAGCAGGGCAGACAGAAGCTGACTCCGTTTCTCTCTGGAGTAGCCCGGTGTCCACAGTTTAGCAGGCATAGAGGAGATGAACATTAACATCATTCATTCCGGGGAGGAAAAAACTATGTATGCAACAAGAAAATACTTGGAAATATCACTCTGTGCTTTTCTCTCACAAAGTTTTAATTTTTTTTCTGTACTATTCTTGCACGTCTTTTGTTTAATTCATTAGCAAGTATGTTCTTTTTTTTACTATTTTAGATAATATCTTCTTTCTTAAATTATATTTTCTGTTTGTTGCTATTGTTATATAGCAATGAAATCTTTTAAAATATAGAACTTTTATTTGGCAACTTGGTGAACACTCTTTCTTATGTAGATAAGATCTTTCGATATTATATGTCAAGAATAACTTTTTTTCTTTCAAATCCTTATACTTGGTATTTCTTTTTCTTGCTGCGTTGGCTAGGACTTCTAGTACAATGTGGATTACAAAAAGTGATAGTGAACATTCTCGCTTCTTCCTGATTTTAAAGAAATATTTATATTACTTCATCACTAAGTATAATTTTTGCTATAGGTTTTTGATACCTATACTTTATCACTTATGCTAAGAGTTTATATAATAATTAGGTGTTGAGTTATAATATATGCTTTCACAGTCACGTATTAAAATGATCTCTTTGGTTTTTCTTAATCTGTTAATATAGTAAAATAATAGAATGTATGTTTATGAGTTTGGCCTATAATTCTTCATTCTTGTACTTTTCCTGTCAAATTTTAGCGTCAATGTTATGCTGACCTCAAATATGAGTTGGGGGTCATCCTTTATTTTCAGTTTTCAGAAAAACTTTGCATAAGATTAGGATTCCTTGAATACATGGTGGAACCTACATGTAAAACCATATGGGATCGGTGTTCATTTTGTGGGGAGATTTTAAACTACTGATTCAATTTCCTTAATAAGACATTCCAGTTTTCTATTTCTTTTTTGTCAGTTTTTGTGATTTTATGTTCTATTACTTTTCTTTTTTCTTTATTATATTTTATGAGTTCTTTTCGGAATATTCACATGGGAAAGGAAGAGCAGTGTGAACTAGCAAAATTTGTATCTTAATCAAAATGAAGGTCTTTATAATGCACAATTGATTGTGTGTGTGTCAGAGTGAGAGAGAGGAGAGAGGAAGAGAGACACATGCGGTGGGGGAGAGCAGGTGTTACTGTAATCTTTGCTTTTTCAGCCCACGGAAATCAGCAGTTCTAGAGCTAGTCACAATTCAGACTCTGGGTCCTTTATCCAGCCTTATTAACAGCTTGCTTCCTACAAGGATGGCATGTTCATGTGCTCTCTCCGTCACTGTCTGCACCTGGGACCCAGGCAGCCCCTGTGAGGAGCTGTCAGTTTGCCTCCTGCACTTACACACTGTGGAGACTCACGCCCTGCTGACCTTGCCTGAGGCATCGTGTCTCTGTGTCTTCTCCCACTCCTGATTTATCTTCAATGCACTTTTTAGGTCTTGATTATAAATTTTAAGTGGGATTTACTGATGTTTTCTACTTTCTTTTAAAAAGTGTCTTATATGTGTTCTATTGTTTGGGAGATTTACAAGGGGAGAATGGAGTACAGATGCCTTCAGAACATCACCTTAAAACTGTATGTCATAGTCTATGCTCTTAAAAAAAATATTGCATCCAAATAGTATGCCTTGGTCTTGGCACTACTTTCTTTCTTTTTTTTTTTTTTTTTTTTTTTTGAGATGGCAGTCTCGCTCTGGGTCGCCCAGGCTGGGAGTGCAGTGGCCGATCTCAGCCACTGCAAGCTCCTGCCTCCCGGGTTCCCGCCATTCTCCTGCTCAGCCTCCGGAGTAGCTGGGTACAGGGCGCCCACCACCTCGCCCGGGCTAGTTTTTTTTTTTTTTTTTTTTTTTTTTTTTTTGTATTTTTAGTAGAGATGGGGTTTCACTGTGTTGGCCAGGATGGTCTCGATCTCTCTGACCTCGTGATCCGCCCATCTCGGCCTCCCAAAGTGCTGGGATTACAGGCTTGAGCCACCGCGCCCGGCCGGCACTACTTTCATACACTATTTGCCCCAATATTTGTGACCAATTCTTTTGCGCTACTCTGTCATTACAAGTACTGTGATGAGGTTTCTATGTGCCTTCTCACATTGCCTGTCCCTCTGAGAAGTACTAAATCACGTAATAAATTCCTTCAACCTTGCCTACTTGTCTTTATTTACAAACAAACATTGAAGCATCTGTTGTGGGGATGAATCTGTCCTTTTCAACAGTTAAGATACTAAAAGTTGGTCAAAGATGACAAGGGGAAATCACACCAGTGTTTTTCCCCATGAGGGGTACTAAGAAACACAAACGGCTTGAATCCTAAAGACCTGGTTTCAAATTCTATTTCTTCCACGTACAATCATGGGATCTCATTTAGGTCCTTTTAAAAAAGTTTTCTGAGCCTGAATTTACACAATGTAAGGGTAGCAATGATTCCGATTTTTTTTTTTTTTTTTTTTTTTTTTTTGAGTCTTGCTCTGTTGACCAGGCTGCAGTGCAGTGGCACAATTTCGGCTCACTGCAACCTCCGTCTCCTAGGTTCAAGCGATTCTGTCTCAGCCTCCCGTGTAGCTGGGATTACAGGCTTGAGCCACGGCGCCCGGCCAGAAATGTGATGAGGATTAAGTGCAGGAAGTCTGTGTATAGTGTCTAGCACATAGGTGCTCAGAAACGTTCCCCTTCTTGTGCTTTGCCACACCTCAGTAATTCTGTAATAAATTCTAAAGGACAGCCTCACGCTGTCTTTTCCCTAGCTATGGAGTTTAGCATCTCCCTGTGCCTTCATGTGCGCCCAGATGTGAATGAGTTAGCAAGAGCGCCAAGGAAAGGAAAACCTGAGACCCAGACGTGCGAAAGGAAAAGCGCAGCTGAGAAGCATCCTGAAGTTCCCACTGCCTCTGCACAGGAGCTCATTCTGCCCGAAGGGACAGGGGAACGTGGGGAGCAGACCTTTCTTCTGCAATCTTTGCAAAATGAATTTGTCAGTAAAAGTCATTTTATACAACAGCCAAAGACTCCCTGTAGATTCAATTACATGGAATAGAATCTGCTGCCGAATGTAGGAAAACGTTGCCTGAACTGCAAAGGCGAAAATAAATGATTTAATTCCCACCACCTCTCAACAGCTACCTTCTGTTTTAGAGACACTGGCAAAACTTCTGGGGCTCTTACTTGACATACCTACATCGTATTATAGGCCTATTGGTTTCATCAGAGGAATATCCTTTCCTCATATAAGTTATTTCTTTCTGTTACTTGCTTGCAGTACAGATTTAAAGGGGCATTCAGGCAGCCTCCAGATGCCATGATGGATTAACTCTCATGTTACACAGTAATGTCGAAGCTTCTCTTCATTCTCAGAATTTATCTGACAACCACTCCTGTGTCCCCACCCTCAGCTGAACTTAACCTGACTTGTTTTGCTTCACTTGTTATTGTAGTGAAATATACATAACATAAAATTTGCCATTTAACCATTGTTAACTCTCCAGTTTTATGGCATTAAGCGCATTCAAATTACTGTGCAACAATCACCACCATCAATCTCTAGAACTTTTTCATTTTTCCCAACTGAAACCATGCACATTAAACCCTAACTCCCCATCCCTTCTCCCCCCAGCCCCTGGCAGCCACCGTTCTACTCTCTATGAATCTGACTGTCCTAGGGACCTCATATAGATGGACTCATACCTCTTATTTGTTATTCTGTGACTGGGTTATTTCACTTAGCGTAATGTCCTCAAGGTTCATCCAGGTTGGAGCCGGTGTGAGCATCTCCTTCCTCTTTAAGGCTGAATACTTCATTATGGGTATAGACCAATGGACATTTGGGCTGTTTCCAGTCTTCGGCTACTGTGAACAGGCTGCTATGAAACATCACCTGACAAAAGTTCATTGGGTGACTAGTGTTTAACCACATGGGACGTGGGCATGACCGAGCTCAGAGGACCACTGGGAAGAGATTCGGCTGTTTCTGAGCCTCTGTTCTTAGCCACCGCATTGACTCATCACTGGTCTGTTCCCAGTTTTCTTTTGGAAATTATTATAGGAGGGAATTATCTGGGGGAGGCTTAATGGAGGTCTACCATATAGTTGTGTACAACATTAGCAAATAGCAGAATCTGCTAGAATTCACCGCAGAGGCATTAACATGTTTGTCACCCAGGAGATACTGAGAACATTCAGACCAAACTTTAACAGCTAACATATTGGATATGAAATTCTCAGGGTGTCGTACCTCGATTCTAGCCATTTACCATTGTGGTTTAGGTTGATGTTCTCTTTTAAAAGACAAAAATCAATTACCTAAGTATAGCCTCCCATGTTGCGGTCTGCTCAAACAGTAACCAAAGTCAAAAAGCAATGTTAATATGAATCGGAAACCAAATGTTCCAGAAAGAGATTCCTGTTTATTGGGGTATAGAGATATGTTTAAAAGGTTGGTGATTTGGACTTTATTATATGCAATCAAGGCTTATGTGGAGAGCAAAGTCTGGGGTAGCAGAGATTTTATTAGCTACTATTTGTGTAACTAGGCAGACTTTGTATCCGTGCAACAACTCTGCCAGGTGATTTTTATTATCTCAATCTTACAGATAAAGAATCAGACTTAATCCTAGTGATTAAGTAATTTCTCTAGCTTTACACAGCTGGTAAGTGGCAGGGCTGGGATTCTAGCCCAGGTTTGTCTGATTCCAAAGCCAATTTCTTTCCCACCTTTAATCCAGTGCTACCGGATTTACAAAAGGTAAAAGAAATTCACAGTCTATGCTTACGTGGACCAGTGGTTCTCAAAGTGTGGCCTGTGGGTCAGCAGCATCAGCATCTTCAAGGAATTATCAGAAAAGCAAATTCTCAGGCTTTGCCCCAGCATTTTGACTTAGACATGAGGGGGTTGGCCCAGCATCTGTCTTTGGCTTTTTGGGGTGTGTGTGTGTGTGTGTGTGTGTGTGTGTGTGTGTGTTTGAGACAGAGTTTTGCTGGAATGGGGTGACTGCAGTGTGGTGGAGTGTGGCTGGAGTATGGTGGCTCAATAAGTTTACTGCAGGCTCGACCTCCCAGGCTCAATGGATCCTCCCACCTCAGCCTTCCAAGTAGCTAGGACTTCTGGTGCACACCACCACACCAGCTCACTTTTGTATATTTTGTAGAGATGGTGGTTCACCATGTTGCCCAGGCTGCTCTCCAACTCCTGGGCTCAAGTGATTCACCCACCTCAACCTCCCAAAGTGGTAAGATTATAGGCATGAGCCACCATGCCCAGCCCAGCATCTGTCCCTGATAAGCACCCCACCCCATTGGGGGTTCCAATGGCCTCCAAGTGTGAGAAGCCCTGGAGAGATGATCCCCTGTCAAGGGGGAGCAGTGAGTCATCTGCTATTCACTGCATTTGGGTACCAAACAGAGCAGATGGGAATGGCAGGGACTGCAACAGAGGCAGTGTTATACAAATGCTGGTCAGACAGTATTTTGATCCCAAAGAATTTTAGCTCATTTAAGATTGCGTTGTGAGTTTCACACGGGTAAGAGTGTTAACACTGATCTAAATTTTAATTTAGCCAATTTCCCTCCTCTTCCTTCCCCACCCCAGCTGTCACTTCCTGCAGCGAGTTACCTCAGGCATCTGGCATTTATTGAATAGATACCACCCTCCATATTTGAGGAATGCCAGTTTCATCAGCAAACACTCCCCTGTGGTCTTTTCCTGTGCGTACTCATGCTGGAATTTCTGGACACAGGTTTTGCTTTTGTTCATGCACAGAGCTTAAGGCAGACTCCTAGCCAAGGAGACAATGCATAGAGACTACTGATAGAGCCATCGGATTCCTGTTGTTTGTTGACATTCTCTTGAGCACCAGAAACAATAAGACAGAGAAGTTCAAATGTTTGAACAGATTCCGAGGCAATTTTAGTGGGTCAGATGTCAACAGTGGTAAAAGAGATGAATAGCGGGCCTTGATGTTGCGAAACCTTACAGACCTGGGGAAGTCCTTACAGAAATGCACTGAGATTTAACACCTTCCAGCAGAGGAGGAGCTGACTTTGACATCCTGACATCCCTCTGTTGAATGATTCAAGGTATTGACTCGCCCATGCTGCTTGAGCAAAGTGTCCAGATGTGAGCTGGCGAGGTGCTTGGCAGACAGCGTAAATGATGAAATTGGAAGGAAAGCGTTTTCTGGGGTCACTCCACAGGGCTAGGGCTCAATAGAGCAGAGGAGAGGACCTTTGGATACACAGTACTTGTCCTGACAGTCCCGCTGCAAAGCTAGCTTCCAAGAATGCTTTACTTCAATTGTGCCACATGTTTGCAATGTCACTGTGAGTCTAATAGTCACACAGGAAGGGCCAAAATAGCTGTGTTACAGTCACAGTGAATTAAGATCTTTGCATGTGCCTAGTTAATAGGGCTGACTCAGCAGAGGCTACTTGTATATTTAGGAACTGGGTGCTCTTTGATAGGGACTTTCACATCCCCAAAGACAGAGGGTATGTGAACAGACGGGCACTCGCAGGAGGGTAGCATGGTGCAGTGGGGAGATCCCGGGCAGCCTCTCCAAAACCTGTCTCTCCCAGTTATAGACTGTGCCATGTCAGGGGCCAAGCACCTTGCCAGCTCACATCTGGCCATTTTGCTGAAATCTTCCTGACTTCTTCCTCGCTGTAAGACAGGGATGCTCACCTCCGTTCTCACCAACTCGGACTGTCAGGTAAATAGACACAAGGTGCCAAGGCTCCCAGCTTGCATTCTGTAACGATCAGTTGTCATCATACAAACATTCAGCCTGGTTATTTCAGAACCAGGTGAGTGTTAAGGCATCTCTGATATCAACAAAATCTTTTACAAACCACCTCAGCCTGTGGATTTCTTGTATCAATAGCACATCAAATGGTATACAATATTCCAATGAGAAGGAGGGAAATTAACATTTACCGTGAGCATAGCGTGTCAGGTACACCTATGTTCCAAATGTTCAAAGTCCTTCCACACATGCACAAGCCCTATGACAGTTTTTTTTATCCCTAGTTTTAAAATAAAGACACAGAGGGCCAAATATTAAGAAATGTGTCTTGGGTCACAGAGGGCAAGAATTTGAAGCCAGGATAACTCATGCTAGACACCTTGGAGTTCTGTCACACTCCCTTTGACATGTTCTCATACACATTTTCCCCCAGACCCACCTACCACCCTGGGTCCCAACCAGCCACCAGATAGGTAAACAAGTTGGGGCTCAGACTTCCCTTTTCACCATCTGCTCAGAAACAAATCCATCACAACCTGTTAAGCTCTGCTTGGGGGAATGGACCTTCCTGTCTAAGAGCTCAAGGTTTCATTTTGCAGAAAACACACAACTATCATTTTGGATTCGTTTGTGAGTTGGCTCATCTCCAAATGCCATCAGAATGTTAAATCCCCAGCATTTCAGTGGAGGTTGAAGGAAGACAATCCCAGCAGTACTCTGATTATAACACACATCTCTAGCAGGTGTATGTCAACTGAAAAGCCGACAGCCAGGTCAGACTGTTACAATCAAGCTCTCTGCAGTTAATTTGGAAGCAAAGAAAAATAATGTACTTTCAATAGGTAAATATGGTGTTTGAACAATGTAACTCAACTACAGAATTCCTCAAAAATGCGGAAGACAATCAGAAGCCCATTACCATGGCACGGCTTCTATCATTTGATGATATTTACCTTTGTGTGTCTTCAGTCCTTTCATTGACAAACATGTAAGAAGATGAAGGAGGTGGCACTCGGCATTAGGGAAGCCTGACAGCCTGAAAGAAGGCTCTCAATGTGGGGGACACCCAGGCTGTTTAGAGGAAATGGGGGAGATGGGTCTGGGTGAGTTGCACAGGGTACAATGGGAACAGTGGCCTAGGTGAAACTGGAAAGGAGCTCAGGGAAAAGGAGTACTGTTCACTCTGCCAGCCTATTTGATGCACCATAGACACAGCACCCAGGGTACAGACTCGTCTGGACCTTTGAGACCCAAAACCAAAGGACTGTCTCTAAAATAAAAGGAAATCTGCAGTGGAAACAAAGAACGTAACATAGTGCTAAGGAGTCAATAACAACCCAATCCTTCAATAGTCAAACATTGATATGAATATTTCTTTAAAATGCAGCATGGCTGAGATGGGCGGATCACAAGGTCAAGAGATCAGGACCATCCTAGCTAACATGGTGAAACCCTGTCTCTACTAAAACTACAAAAAAATTAGCCAGTTTGGTGGTGGGCGCCTGTAGTCCCAGCTACTGAGGAGGCTAAGGCAGGAGAACGGAGTGAACCCGGGAGGCAGAGCTTGCAGTGAGCCAAGATCGCGCCACTGTACTCCAGCCTGGGTGACAGAGCGAGACTCCATCTCAAAAAAAAAAAAAAAAAAAAAAAAAAAAAAAAAAAAAAAAAAAAATGCAGCATGGCTGTGTCTCATCCACCTGTCTACTCAGCATCACCACTTGGAGGTCTGGTAGACATCTAAACTTCACACATCCACCACAGTTGGTGACAATTACATCCTTCCAGTTGCTCAAGCCAAAGTGCTTGGAGTCATCCTGGCTTTCTTTTCTCCACTCACATATATCATTAGATATATGTAGATTTACCTTCAAAGAGAGTCAAAATCCAATCATTTCTTACCACTCTAGTGTGAACAACTATCTTTCACCTAGATGCCTGGAAGCGTCCCCAAATTGGTCTCCATGCTTCCACCATTGCCTGCTTGTTGCCATCCTTAGCCCAGGAGAGGAGCTCTTCCAAAACCCAAGTCAGAGCCCCTAAGCTGCTCAGACCCTGCAATGCTGCCCATTTGCCTTGGATCAGAACCTCGATGTGCCTGCATGACCTGGCCTCATCTGTCACTGCGCCCTGGCTCACTCAACCCACTCCAGCCACCGTGGCCCCCTGCGGTTTTTCCACATGGTAGGCACAATCCCATGTCGGAGTTCTGTTCTGGCTGTTCCCGTGATCTGGAGCGCTTTTCTCTCAAACACTCACTTAGCTAACTCTATCACTTCCCTTAAGTCTTTCTTCCAATCTCCCCTTCTCAATGAGTTCCTATTCTGACTGTTCTATTTGATATGATGACCTGCCCCACTGCCCCATCCAACTGCCCTGCAGTGCCTTCTAACCTGCTGCACAGTTTTTTTGACTTGTGTTTATTGTTTGCCCCCCACCGCTCCACCCCAAACTCAAGCATAAGCTCTGTGAGATCAGAAATCTTGATGTTGTTCAGTGAAGTAGCCCACACCTCTATAACTCTGCCTGGCTGATGGTTAGCACAAGGTAAATATTTGTTGGCTAAACAGTGAGCAAATTAATTTGGCAGAAATGTGGAAGATTTATTGGAGAAGGATAAGGCATACACAGCTAGAGATAGGTACCTGAAATTCAAGATAATGCTGAAAAGACAGAACTGGGCTGAAAATACAGGGTGGACAAAATAGGCATAGACAGTGTGACAGCAAAATTAATGTATGTGCAGTGTTGAATCTTGCTTTTTCCACTTAAAAAACATACCAATCTTTTAGCTATTTGTTGCAGTTTTCACAAGTATTATTTTGAATGATTGAATTCCCCTAAATGGATACATAATAACCATTTATCTTTTGTTGGGCATCTTGATTCTAATTTTTCATTGTTATTAATGGCATTGTTATGAATGTCTTCATGCATATAACCTTTGCTATATTTTGGATCATTTCATTATAATAGATTGACAAAGGCTAGACAAAAATAATTTTATGGTTCTCCTGAAGGGTTATACCCAATTTCATCATTTCAACCTTGTTGGAACATACGCATTGCACCATATTATTATCAACATTGCCAATTAATATATGGAAATGTTGGCATGGTGTTTTCAATATATATTTCCTTTTCTGTATGATGTTTATTTGTATCCTTTCCCCATTTATTTACTTGAAGCTTACTGTTTTTGTTTTATCAGTTCTATTAATTATTTGCCAATCTGAGAGGTTAAAATGCTATTTTAATTTGCCATTTCTTATTAAGAATGAATTAATGTTTGGGTATATGTTTAAGAGCTATTCCTATCTCCTTTCCTATGAACTGGCTGTATCTTTTGTCTGTGGCTTCTGTTTTTTATATTCAATTATTAATGCCATTTCATAATTACTTTCCTATACGACGTCTAAGAGTTGTTAAGGGAGGAGGGCAGGGCAGGATAGGAGGCTCTGTTCCACAAGATCATCCAGGGATCCACGCCCCTTCCCTCTAACTGCTCTGTCATCTCCCCAGGCTTTCGTCCTATCCTCATGGCCACTGCTGATTGGCCACTGGCAAGTCTGATTTCTGGGTGCTCTGCCATGGGAAGGCAGAAAGAATGAAGACCATGCAGTTTCCTTTTTAAGAAAATACCCAGGAAGTTGCACTGTTTACCTACCTGCCAGAAAGCTGGAGGAATGCAGCTGGGCATCAAGGTACCTTACTAAAACCCAGAGGCTTATTGTAAAAGAGGAATGGGGGAAGGCATACTGGGGAAATTACAAGTCATTGCTACAGGATGTAAGTGAATTTTTCCCCACCAAGTGCCAAACACTTATTCCAACACAATTTATTAAATAAGACTCTTTCTCCCATTGTTTACAGATGATCCTCTCTTAATATACTATTGATTCCAATAACAGAGGGCTGGGCATAATGCTTTACACCTACAGTCCTAGCCCTTTGGGAGGCTGAGGTGGGAGGATTGCTTGAAGTCAGAAGTTCAAGACCAGTGTGGGCAACAAAGTGAAACCCCCATCTCTACACAAAATATTTTTAAAAATAGCCATGCATGGTGGCATGCACCTGTAGTCCCAACTACTCAGGAGGCTGAGGCAGGAGGATCGCTTGAGCCTAGTAGTCTGAGGCTGCAGTGAGCTCTGATCACACAGTTGCACTCTAGCCCGGGTGACAGCATGAGACCATGTCTCAAAAAAAAAAAAAAAAAAAAAGTCTTGTTTTCTTGGACAATATTCTTATTACACCATTGTCATTACTTGCTAATATTTATCAGAGGAATATATAGTTTGTCAATTTACCAAATTTTGCGTAATACTTTGAGTCACCTGAATTAAATTATTTAGGTTGTCAAAGAGATAACATTTACCTTTTTACAGATGCATCAACAAAAGCAAAACATTATTTTAATCTCAATGGATAGTAATACAGACTTGAAAGACACTTTAAGATTCCAAACTTGTCTTCTAAGAAAATAATAACATTAATAAAATAAATATGGTACCATATTTAGGGTAGGTATTAAATCCTCTATTTGAGTCTTGAGTAAAAGAAAAACGTGGAACAAAGACGTGCAAACAGGCGACGTTAGCTTTCTAAATGTGAGTGAATCGAGATATCATTTCCCTTTACACTGAAAATGGTATTAAGGAATGGTGAAAGATTAATAAAATTTAAAACTTCCATAGCAGAAGCAGTAAGGGTTGATAAAAATTAATAGAAAGTTGTGTTTCTCCTGCGTTGCTCGGGTTCATGTCTATCACTAGCGGTTTCCGTAGTTTCTGGAAAATGCCATACTTGCCAGTTCTTGACATCTTTGCCTGGGATGGGGGATACACTGGTTCTGGAAATATAAAAAATCTTGACATATTGGTTGGGTTGATATATGGGCTGAGACTGAACATTGTAAGAGCTTTAAAAGTAAGGGTGTATTACCTGAGATGAACTAACTAAAATTTTGAAAAATGTAACTTTGCGGACTTATCTCTTTATTAAGCCTGTTAAGATTTTCCTTGTCTCCAGTCTGGACAAATGGCTTTCCAGATCCTAAAGTCACTCCTTTAGAAAGACTTTGAGCCGTCATCCAATTCATCTTGCTGCTATAAGGCAGGATCATAATTAAACTGCTCAGAGAAATGGGAATCCATGTTCATTTTAACACCCTTCAGTGAAGACTGGTTTGTGAGGACTTCACTGACAGGTCTCCTCACTTAGGAATGCCTCAAGCTCCAGGCAGCTGGCATGAGAGACAGGCAGAAAAGAGCCCTGAAGGACAAGGTCTGGGGAACCTGGATGTCCTCAGGAAGGCTTTCTGACTGTGTCCCTCCCTCAAGCAGAGGGAGCAGCTCAGACACCAGAGCTGTGGGCCGGCCGGCAACTCCCACGTGGACTGAATAATTTTCACAATGGCAGCTCAGAAGATAATTTCCAGGCTGGACACATCACAGCTCCTGCAACTTCCTGCCCCTCCCCCTGCCTAAATTAGAAAGGTGCCCAGCGCCGCCCCAGAGCCTATAGATGACTGTGCCAGAGTGTTCCGGTGGTTTCTAGCATAACACCGCAAACGTGATCAGCTCTTTAAGACAGCATAAAAAAGGAAGGCGTGGTCACCCTGAGCCCTTCTCTTCCTCCACCTGCTGCAGAACAGCTCTTGTCTCTGCTCAAATAAGTGGATGAAGTTGGGCAGAGGTAAAACTGATACGGCACAGTGGAGGCCCATAAGACAGGGTGACAGAGGGGATAAGGGGAGAGTCCGAGGAGGAAGAAGGGGGTCTTCACCTACTTTAGATTTTATTTGAAATTTTAGAAAATTTAAGCAGCTAAATACAGAACTTTACATTAAATGAATATAATAGTTATTAAAATCTTGGCCGGGCACAGTGGCTCACGCCTATAATCCCAGCATTTTGGGAGGTGAGGCAGGTGGATCACCTGAGGTCAGAAGTTTGAGACCAGCCTGGCCAATATAGTGAAACCCTATCTCTACTGAAAATATATAAATTAGCCTGATGTGGTGGCAGGTACCTATAATCCCAGCTACTCAAGTCACTACTTGAGGTCAGTGTATAACATCCTCTAGAATTCTAGTTCAAGAGAATGTTCCCAAACAGCTACTCAGGAGGCTGAGGCAGGAGAATCACTTGAACCCAGGAGGCGGAGGTCACAGTGAGCCGAGATCATACCACTACACTCCAGCCTGGGCAACAACAGTGAAACTCTGTCTCAAAAAATAAAATGAAATCCTGAGGGAGGAATACAGTCATCCCTACATATACTCAAGGCATTGGTCCCAGGCCTCCCTGAATAGAACAAACTCAGTGCACGCTCAAGTCTCACAAATGGTTCCGTGGAACCTACTTTAAGGAAGGGTCTGCCCTCCCTCTGCATTACATGGGTTTCTCATTTCCATAGACATTGTGTTTTCTATCTGTGTTTGTTTGAAAAATATCCAGATATAAGTGGATCCATGTAGTTGGCACCTGTGTCATTCGAGAGTCACCTGTAGTTTCCTCAGCACAGAAGTAACACAGTAAATCATAAAATAAAAATGTGACCATATAAATATTTAGCACTTTCAATGGAAAACCCAAGGCGAGAAAGCAAAGGATGGGCTGGGATGAATGACAGAAAAATTGCTTACTATATTTATTAAATAAAAAGAGGTCACATGAGAGCAGAAGAACATTGTAAACTTGACAGTTAAATGCCAAAGAATACAAGCAGATCATTCATGGGCTGGAAAATAAAACTAATCGTCAAAATATGGGGAAAAACTCAGTAATTCTCACTTGTAATCAATATTAGGCAAATAAAAACAACAAGGTGGCAACCTTCCTTACTTTTAAAATTGAGTTAACATTATGTATACATTACCCAGTTCTAATCACAGTGTAGTGAAATCTGTACTTTCATTGTGACCGTGTTGTGTGTTTTTTTAAAGGAACTTGGAAATGTGTATGGTGTTTAAAAAATCATTTCCTTGTTCCAATAATCCCACTTATAAAATTCTAGTTTAAGGCAATGTTCCCAAACATGGAAAAACATATATACAGGAAGATGATTACAAAAGAGGTTACATGAAAAAGTTAGAAAAAAAGTCCAGCAGCTGGACTCTGGTATAGTCACTTAGTGGCACATCGTACGCGGCAAGCAGTCATTATAGCAATTAGAATGTAACATGAGAAAATATTATTGAGGGAAACAAGCGGTGAGAAATTCTATGGATGTTAAGTGCAATGTCTTAGTCCTTTGGGACTGCTATAACAGAAATGCCATAAACTAGCTGGTTTAAAACAATAAACATTTATATCTCACAGTTCTGGAGCCACTGACAAATTCCGTGCCTGGTGGTGGCCCATTCCTTGTAGATGATGCCTGCTCACTGTGCTCACAGGGCAGAACGGAGAAGAAATGCATTCCTGAGGTTCTTTTATAAGGGCACTGATCCCATTCATGAGAGTTCTACCCTCATGACCCAATCACTTCACAAAGGCCCACCTCCTAACACCATCACTTTAGAGATTAGGTTTTAACACAGGACTTTTGCGGGGACACACACCATAGCATATAATGGACTATACATATAATATGCATTTGGGAAAAGAGACTCAAAATAAATATGCCTGTAATCCCAGCCCTTTGGGAGGCCAGGGTGGGAGGATCACCTGAGGTCAGGAGTTCAAGACCAGCCTGGCCAAAATGGTGAAACTCCATGTCTACTGAAAATGCAAAAAAAATTAGTCGAGCATATTGGCACATGCCTACAGTCCCAGCTACTCGGGAGGCTGAGGCAGGAGAATCGCTTAAACCCAGAAGATGGAGGATGCAGTGAGCCGAGATTGTGTCATTGCGCTCCAGCTGAAGCGACAAGAGAGAAACTTTGTCAAAAAAAAAAAAAAAAAAAAAAAATAAGAGAGCGAGAAAGAGAAAGAAAGAAATATGCCAAAAAGATAGTGGTGGCTGGGTTGTGGCCATGAAATGATCTAGGATTAACTTTCTTTATCTTCAAAAGTTTTGGTGTAAGGTTTATAACACATTTAATTTTTAAAACAGACTAATATAATAGATTCCTTGAAAGGTGGAAATTAGGAGATGCTGGTTCCTCAAACGATCAGAGTACGCTGGGGCTGGGAGGGGCCCCCACTCCCTACCATGACCACCCCCACATCTCCAATAAGGTTAAACATCTTGAGTGACCCTAAGTCAATGTCTTTGGTCTGTTCTATCTTCAGATCCTATCTAATTGCTATAAAATTATTGATTTAAACAGTCAAAAGATGCATGTATGAACTTCCCGTGGCTGCTGCAACAAATTACTGTGAATTTAGTGGCTTAAAACAATAGAAATCCATTATCCTACAGATGTGGAGGCCAGAAGTCTGACATGGTTTTATAGGTCTTAAAACTATTGACGTCAGCAGAGTTGTGTTCCCTCCAGAGACTCTAGGGAAGCACTGGTTTCGCTGCCTCCTCCAGTCTGCAGGATTTCATCCCCTGAATTCCTTAGATCCCGTCCCTTCCTTCATCTTTGAAGTCAGTGTATAGCATCCTCTATCTGACTGTGCTTCCCTCTGCCTCCATCATCACATGACCTTTTCTTCTTCTGTGGTCAAATTCCTTCTGCCTCCCTCTTAAAATGACACACAGGATTGCATTTAGGAGGACAGATGCCCTCCTGGATCATCTTCCATCTCAAGATCCTCAGCTTGATCACATCTGCAAAGACTCTTTCTCCATGTGGGGCAATAGTCACAGGTTCCAGGAATCAGGACGTTAGTATTTCTGGGGAGTGTCGCTCAGTTTACCACATGACCTTTCTATGTCTTCCAGCCACTGAGGATGTGGAATTAGGAAGATCTGTGCATGATATGTTCATTTTTCTTGATGATGGTGACGGTTTCGTGGGCGTATAAATATGTCAAAACTATCAAATTGTATAGTCTTTAAAGATGCAAGTTATAAAATGTTAATTCTCCCTCAACACAGTTGTTAAAAAATAAAGTATAATTTCATGTTACACGATACACATTCTCTGAACAAATGTGACAATGTTCTTTTTGAATTCGTTTTGTATAATTTTACGTAGTTGGGGGAAATTGTTGGTATAGCTTCACATAGGAGTCTGCGGGAAGAGCAGATAAAAGTCCAAAACTCAAGGGAGCCTTAATTAGTCTTTAACTGAACTTAATTCTCTTTGGAGGGTACAGTCCCCCAGGTGACACACACTTAACCATCATGACTTCAATGTGCTCCCACCCACCCCCCTCCCCCCAACACACGTGCTTTTCCTGAGGTTGACTGGCCTGTGAAGGTCAGGGGAAGGCACACAGGGCCCTCAGGGTGGTGACATCCATCGAAGCTGGCACTGTGGGGGTGTCCATCTTCCTGTGGATCCAGGTCACTGTGGAGCTTCACATCTTGCAGGGTCAGGTCATCCTTTACTAGTATCCATGCAGTCGTCCAACACTAGGTGAGCTAACGGGCTGCTCTTGCACTCCTTTGGGCTATGGGGAGAATCCAGAGGCAATGAGAAGCTCCAGCTGACTGGCCACAGATGAGGGGTGTATATATATACACACACACACACACACACACACACCAGGGAACACTACTCAGACATAAACAAGAATGAAATATTGGCATTTGCAGCAACCTGGATGGGGGTGGAGACCATTACTCTAAGTGAAGTAACTCAGGAATGGAAAACCAAACATCATATGTTCTCGTTTAAAAGTGGGAGCTAAGCTATGAGGACACAAAGGCATAAGAATGATACAATTGACTTTGAGAATGTGGGAGAAAGGGTGGGAAGGGGGTGAGGGATAAAAGACTACAAACTGGGTACAGTGTACACTGCTTGGATGATGGATGCACCAAAATCTCAGAAATCACTAAAGAGCTTATCCATGTAACCAGACACCACCTGTTCCCCAAAAATCTATTGAAATAGAAAAAATGTGTGTTTGAAGAGCTACTTGAAGAATTCTAGCAATCTTGTTGCTTCATAGGGAGGATTTGATGGAGGATCCACTGCCAGTTGTTTGTGTTATAAGCAACTAATTATCATATTTCAGAATTTACCTCATTCTTGGTCAAGAATGATTTCTAAAGACTTTAACAGAGTGTTTAAGATGGACAAGAAGGACCCACTAACTTGCCCCAATTTTTAGTCTTAGGTTTAAATTAATAAAAGTTTACATATCGGGGCTGAAATTACTTGCACGTCTTTAGTTAATGTATAGAGCCTTAAAATAGTTCTTGACATAAGTCTTTCCACTCCCTGCAATCTGTGCTGAGGGGAGGCGGGGAAGCTCGAATCTCAGGGGATCAAATTGCTACTGCCACTACAGTCACCAGCATTCCCATAGAACTCCAAAAGCTCTGGCAGTTAGGTTTCATTAAGTCTAGTAACGACTGCAATACTGATACAACTTTTAGAAAGAGAGGTCTTCACTTGGAGTAAGCCTGGGACCACACATCTGCACTGTGTTGTAATGCAAATCAGGGAGAAGCAAAGCCTTTTCTTGTTCTTTGTTGCCAGTCTTAACAGGAGTGACATTTCATCTTGCATCTTGTCCCCAAATGGAGACTATCATCTCCTCTTGTCTACTCAGCATTTCAGGATATGAGTTAATTTATCATACCAGTCTTTCCATGTAAATATGCATTTTTCAAACATATATCCAGTCCTTTATTTAACCCTATCATGCAGATGCTATTTTTATTAGCAGTGGCAGCTGACAGGTGATAGAGCTTTGCCCAGGTGGTGCTTCTTGCAGCTGCTGCTGAAGCAGGAACCTGGGCCATACACAGATCTTGGCACTGTCAGCTTCTGCTTTCAGTAGCAGCTGAAGCAAGCACAGGACTGAAATCTGGGTGCACACCAATTAGCAAGCTCTAGAAACTACCGAGGCAGCAAGTCAGGGCTGCAAGGCTTAGCTGCAGGATACCTGCTGCATGTCAACCCTCATTTGGGGAAAAGAATTCTTTTAACCTTAAAAAGTCATTGTATATGCAGTGAGGCATGGTAACAATCTGACAGGTAGGGACGAGGTATGATTAGAGAGGAAGAGAGGCGCTCTGGGCCTCTGATGGCATGCCTTGCGATTTCCACAGAGCAGAGTTTGGCTCTCCATTTTCAGTTCTTGTGGGACACATGGTAAGACTTGCAGGTGCCTGTTAGCTGGGCGTGGTGGCAGGCGCCTGTAGTCCCAGCTACTCGGGAGGCTGAGGCAGAAGTATCACTTGAACCTGGGAGGCGGAGGTTGCGGTGAGCCGAGGTCACGCCACTGCACTCCAGCCTGGGCGACAGAGGGAGTCTCGGTCTCCAAAAAAAAAAAAAAAAAAAAAAAAAGAAGACTTGCAGGTGCCTGATGACAAGAGACCTGGACCCTTTATCACTGCCACCACCACCTTCCTGATCGACTTGGATGGCTACAAAATGCTGGCAGAATCAGCATAAGGGAGCTGTACTTCCTTCTCATTTCGGGAACAGATTAATGCCAGCCATCTGGGCCTACTGTGTGATTCCAGGCTTTTACTTAGGTTACTGGGAGGTAGGAAGTGGACTCACTAGGCTAACAGGGACTGAGGGAGAGGCATGAGGTTTCTTCATAACATCTCATGGTAGCTGGTCTCTGAGATGACATCCAAACATCCACACCACCTGGATTGAATGCCCTTGTGTAATCCACTCCTGTGAGTGTGGGTTGGACCTCGAGACTTGCTTCTAACACAATATATTAGTCCGATTTCACATTGCTATAAAGAAATACCTGAGACTGGGTAATTTATTGAGGGAAGGGATTTAATTGACTCACAGTTCCACGTGGTTGGGGAGGCATCAGGAAACTTACAATCTTGGCCAAGGGCAAACAGGAAGCAAGCACCTTCTTCACAAGGTGGCAGGAGAGAGAAAAACAAAGGAGGAACTTCCAAACACTTGTAAAAGTATCAGATCTCCTGAGAACTCACCCACTATCATGAGAACAACATGGGGAAAACCACCCCCATGATCCGATCACCCCTCTCCCTTGATACATGAAGATTAGATGTCCCTCCCTGGATATGTGGGGATTACAATTTGAGATGAGATTTGGGTGGGGGTACAGAGCCAAACCATACCACACATAGAATATGAAAAAAGCGATAGGATGTCATTTTCACAATTGGGGTACAAAACATCTTCGACATCTGTCTTGGACATCCTGGCTTGGTCTTTTCCTTGGTCATTCTGAGCTGCCATGACCATGCCATGTTTTGAGCTGGTGCATGGAGAGGGTCACAGGGAAAGGAGCTGAGGGAGGCCTCCAGCCAATAGCCAGTGAGAAACTGAGGCCCCCAGCACAACAGCCTGAGTGGAAGTGAATCTTGCTAACAACTGGCTGTGTGAGTTTGAAAGCAGGTCCTCTTCCTTCAGTAGAGCCTTCAGATGAGACCACAACCATGGTCAACAGCAGGACAGTAATCTCATGGAGATCTTGACTCAGAGGCATTCAGCTAGGCTGTACCAGGAATTCTGACCCATGCAAACTGTGAGATACTACATGTGCATCACTTTCAACACTAATATTTTAAAGTAATTTGTTATATAGCAAGGGATAGCTAGTACATACCCTGGGGGCACAAAGCCATGATCAGCAACACAGGGTATTTCAATTGTGTGATACAAGGTTTCTCCAGAATCTCTTCATCTTGCAGATATTTTCATTTTGCAGCAGAAAAGACTAAAATATTGTCCCAGTCAATAATTCTAAAGGTTTATACTCCATTAAAAGCTTTTTGTTAGGGTTAACAAAATACCAAAATTAGCTGCTTTCCTTTTCCTTTTCTTTTCTTTTCTTTTTTTTTTTTTTTTTGAGATGGAGTCTTGCTCTGTTGCCCAGGCTGGAATGTAGTGGCACCATCTTGGCTGACTGCAACCTCCACCTCCCGGGTTCAAGCAGTTCTCATATTTCAGCCTCCTCAGTAGCTGGAATTACAGGCGCCTGCCACCACACCTGGCTAATTTTTGTATTTTTAGTAGAGATGGAAGTCTCACCATGTTGGCCAGACTGATCTCGAACTTCTGACCTCAAGTGATCCACCTGCCTCAGCCTCCCAAAGTGCTGGGATTACAGGTGTGAGCCACTGCACGCACCCTGCTTTCCATTTTTGTTGTTGTTTTGTATAAATTTCTCCATTCATCTTTCAGCAAAAGTATACATGAGCAGTGAACTAGCTTGAGGGAAGGGAACTAACTTGAGGGAAGGAAAGTGAGGAATCACAAACTGGATGATCCAAGAAGCTGGCACATCTGATTGAGTGATGATGGATGGCACCTGGATTGCATCAGAGACAGTAAAGCTGAACTACAAGACAGAAACAGGTGTGTGTGTGTTTGCGTGTGCAAGCACACACGCGTGTACATTTTCGGATATATGTCTAATTTAGGTAATATTTCAGTCTTTTGGAAAATGTAGAGATTTGTTTCAAGATAAAATTAGAGGAGTCAAGTCTTCAAAAAGTGAAAGAACCTTAAAAATCAGTTAGTCCAGGTGGGCGCGGTGGTTCACGCCTGTAATCCCAGCACTTTGGAGGCCAAGGCGGGCGGATCACGAGGTAAGGAGTTCAAGACGAGCCTGACCAACAGGGTGAAACCCTGTCTCTACTAAAAATACAAAAATTAACTGGGCGTGGTGGTGCGCACCTGTAATCCCAGCTACTCAGGAGGTTGAGGCAGGAGAACTGCTTGAACCTGGGAGGCGGAGATTGCAGTGAGCCGAAATTACACCACTGCACTCCAGCCTGGGTGATAGAGTGAGACTCTGTCTCAAAGAAAAAAAAAACAAAAAAAAGCAATTAGTCCAGGAATTTTCAAAATATATTTTACCCGTAGAAGCTTTTTACAGAAACAAAACTGTAAGTAGAATTCCAATAAGCAAAATATAAAATGTTGTATTTTATTAGCATAAATGTATTTTATACCTTCAAATTCATAACATTTACTCATAAAGCAATTAATTGAGAGCAGTAATATGAATACATGATTTAGAGACTGGGACCTAACAGACGCCAGATACAGTCTTATGGCCCCTACAGTGTGGTTGTACAGTATAGAAATGATTGTGATTCAGCAAGTCAAGTAGTTCCAAATAGTAAAAGTCTTAAAAATAGCATATCTTGCAATCTAGGATATCTGTCAGTTAAACGAATTCAGAAACTTGATACAGAAATAGACAAAATGTATCTAACAATATCAAATAAACATCATTATTTCTCAGTACTTGTTAAATCTGAAGTAAAATACTTGTTTTAATGATTGCTGGGCAAAAGATAATTTTCAAATATACCTTTTGACGAAAAAATATTTTACAAACATTAATTTTTCAAAAATCAGATAGAGTTATATACAGTTCTTTGTCAGATAATAATCTGAATTGTCTAATTTGCTTTGTTTTGCATGTAGCGTACCAGCTTTAGCTTTCATATTCACTGCTGACACTTTAGCTGTAATTTTAGACCTGGTGACATAGGGGCCTTCCATTGCCAAATTTAGTTCTTTAAAAATATCACCAAGATATGCAAAGGAATGCAGCCATGCTATATTTGAGAGTTTTAGCTAAAGATGCTTCTACTACATACACAATAGTAATTTCTGTCTCATTGGAAGTAGTGACACTGATGCTTTGCTGCTGTATAACCAGTGAACTTCAATATGAGAAGTAAATGCTGGAATTCACCCCATTTATCACTGTAAACAACTGAAAAGTTTGCAACGTGAAGACAATCCTTTAATAGAGTTGTCAATTTGTACGACATTATCAAACACTTAAAACACAAAGTTGGCCGGGCGCGGTGGCTCAAGCCTGTAATCCCAGCACTTTGGGAGGCCGAGACGGGTGGATCACCAGGTCAGGAGATCAAGACCATCCTGGTGTACACGGTGAAACCCCGTCTCTACTAAAAAATACAAAAAACTAGCCGGGCGAGGTGGCGGCGCCTGTAGTCCCAGCTACTCGGGAGGCTAAGGCAGGAGAATGGCGGGAACCCGGGAGGCGGAGCTTGCAGTGAGCCGAGATCGCGCCACTGCACTCCAGCCTGGGCGACTGAGCGAGACTCCGTCTCAAACAAACAAACAAAACACACAAAGTTGCCTTCTTTGTAACAGGCAGTGCTTCTTATGCAAATACACTGCCTGCACACATACTGGCAATGATTTTTATGTGAGTTGTTTTTCTATCACTGCTGTCACCCATTACAGAGACATTGCTACGTTTTTATAAAGTTGTTTCTGGTGTTACTGGAGTTCTAAGCAGTTAAAATGTTCTCTTAATAGGTCTGTGGTGAGTGTTTTATAAAGTGATAAATATCCCTTTCTTGCCTGCAAGAATATATACAAATAGAATCAGAATGGGGAAATTACCAGCATCCACACACTCACCTATTTGAAATTTAAAGATTTTACTAATCTCAGTCTTTGAGTGAATTATTTAAGAACCTTGGATCTGCACTCTTAGATTCTATTTTAGACTATGTTGGTGGAAAATGGTGATCACTGTGTTGTGTAAACCTCCTCTCAGCCCACATTTTATTGGTGACTCCAATGACACAGGATTCAGGGATAACATTAAGCAGTGTGAAGGGTCTGAGATTTTACCCAACTTGTAAGCTAAATATTTAGCTTGCCATAGTTTTGTGAATGCTGCACAGAAGAAATAAGATTCCTGGGTCAGAGACAAAAAGCTTCAGTACTCACAGCACAGCAAGTAGCACGAGCTTCATGTCCACCATGGTTTCCCCTGCCTCCTAAGTCCCATGAGAATAACATGCAGACACCCAGAGAGATACTGGGCATACTGTGCGTTTACATTACTGCTGAGGAACCCAGAGCCAGGGAACTTCAATATCTTATAATCACCTATAAGCAAACAAACCTGCTCACCATTGCACTGGACAGAAAAATTATCTTTATTACACTGAAAAGCAAACAAACTTATCATTGTTATGTTGGGAGACATGATCTGTATTCTCCAAGGCTCTTTGATATACAACATCTTTGAAAAGACAGTCTGAGACCAAGGTTGCCCATGCAGAGACCAAGATGTGCAGAAATGTGAGACACCCATGGAGAACTGTTTCTCAACACCCAGTGGATTTCTCCCCTTCACCTGCAATTTCACAACTTAGTTTGTATGATTCTGTAAGTGCCTTTTCATTTTCAGATTTCACTCTCGTCTGGAGAATCCTTCAAGCACTTCAGGGGAATCCCACATTTTGAAAATCACTATTTTAGTACAAGCCCTTATTTTACAATAAGGAAACAGAGGTACAAAGAAGTTAAGTGCCTTGTCCAGGTTACGGGTATTTAAGTGTCAACTCCAGGTAATGGAATTATAAATCTAAGAAGTAAGAAGATAACAGCCAAGATATCCTCTTCTTTAATCTACAAATAACTATTTAAAGTGTGCAAGGGTAAATGACTTTCCAGGGCACCTTAATGTGGGTTCCTTCATACGCAATCTTTGAGACAAGGATTGGAGTACAAGAATGTCATTCGGGAAGGAAGACAACATAAGGTTTGTTATGAAGGAAGTTATTACTGTGGATACCTGGGCCCCAACCTCACTGGGGAGCTCTGGGACCTACTACAGTGTAGGTATCTCAGAGTTATAAGACGGGGAGGAGCCGGGTTATTCATCAGCTAGTTCCCATCAGTCATTGGTTGAGGCAACTCTAGGAGGTATAAATGTCCTAGCACTCCTGCCCTGCCTTGCCCTTGGGTAGAACAGGCTGTGTTGGGCAGAGAGGGTCTGAAGGTGATGTGTTGCAGGTGGGGCCAGGTGTAAGTTAGGTCTGTGTGCAGGGAATGGTACATTCCAAGGGGATATGGCTGAGCATCAGCTACACCTGCTCCACTAGGCATGGCCCCCCACTTAAGACTTAAAAAACATTTGAGTGAATCTTCTTTAGTCTAATTCTTCGTCTCTGCATTCAGGTGAAGGTCTTCACACCTGATAGTGACACATGTGGATGGAGTCAAGATGGCTTTTTTAATGAAACGAGATTACAAGAAGCAGGCAAAGAATGCAGGAAGTGTTGATCAAGGTGAGGAAGGAAAACCTACCTGACTGGAATGAGGCACATAGGCAGGAGAAGAGAGCAAGATAGAAAAGAGGAAGTACCGGACAAGAAGAGCTAAAACAAAAGAACTGATGGCATGGTCAATTCTAGTTAAGGAAACTATTCTAGGATTGAGGGGGCCGTGGACAGGAAGCTGATTACAGATTCTCTCTTAGGTCCTTCCTGAGGGGGCTCTGCTGAGTGAGAAATGTCTCTGTGTTACCAGTGAGAACAATGACTCCAACATTTTGAGGAGGAGGATCCCTTTTACGGAAACATATTTTTTTGAAGATCTTCATGTGTTTGTGGTTGTACGTAGTTGAAATCTCCTTTGATTAAAAAGCAGATGGCTTAAAGCTACAATGAATTCAGTAACACTGCAAGATGAGTTTGTGTTTTATTCATCACCGCAGCATTGCCTATATTTGAAAAATAGTAGTGGATGCATGTGCCAAATGTGAGCTTTGTTCAGACCCCAGGCTGGAAGAGTCCACTAGTTCTGCGGTCCCATAAGTGACTCTCCTGTGAGGATGGGCCACCATCTGAAGTCATGAGGGAGGAGCCTGAAAAATTTTCCTCCAAACTGCTTTAGAGACGTGCCAAGGAAACACATTACGCAAGGCCCGGAGACAAACTCCCCTGAGTAATCTGTCTCCTGAATTTCCTTCCGTCAGTCAAGATTAGTCGTGCACCCACATGTCTTTGTGTAGAACAATGATAATGGGGGAGCAGAAAAAAACTGGGTGCAGAGAAACCAAAACCCTTGAGTCCATATGCGCATTCTTTTAAGAAAAAATGCTGCCCTTCCACCTGCCAACTTTATTCTTGGGTGGTGTATTGCAAGGCTGTGGGTTATCTGGCTTGGGATGCTTGGAGGCATTTTCTGCTGTGAAGAATCCCTGCTTTGTCAAACCAGGTGTGTCTGTGTGTGTTTGTGTGTGTGTGTGTGTGCGCGCATGCATGTGTGTATTCTTGATAACAACTTTGGATATATGCTGTTTTAATTTGGGTTCCAACCCTGAAATAAGGATTTGGGCATAAGTAATTCATTTGACTGGTGTTATGGACTAAATTGTGCCCTCTCTCCCATTCAGATATTGGAGCCCTGACCCTCAATATAAGTGTATTTGGAGATGGAGCCTTTAAAGAGGTAAACAAAGTTACACGGAGTCATAAAGGTGAGGGCCCCTGATACAATAGGACTGATGTCATTACAAGAGGAAGACCCCAGGGATGTGCATGCACAGAAGAAAGGCTATGTGAGGACATGGCAAGAAGTTGGCCACCTGCAAGCCAAGGATAGAGGCCTGTGGAAACCAGACCTACTGGCACCTTGATCTTGGATTTCCAGCCTTCAGAACTGTGGGATGATAAATGTCTGTCATTTAACCCCTTGGTCTGTGGGTCTTTGTTCCGGCAGCCTAAGCAGGCTACTAAGGTAGATGTCCCAAGAGGTGCAGGGAGTGCATGAGATGTGAGACAGAGAAGGAAGGTCACCAGCAGGTCCCAGCTTTGGACAGCTGGGGCAGTCTCACTGGGGGGTTTCCAGGAGACCATATTGAACACACCACAGCATTGTTCCACCAAGAGGAGAGAAAGCTGGGCACTTATGAACAGATGCACATTGGGGTGTTCAGGAAGGGTTGCTCCCTGGCACTGCTGCTCTGCCCCTACCTCAGGGTCAAGCACACGCCGATAGCCAGAGACAGCCCCCAGTGAGAGCAACCCAGGGCTTGAGAGAGGAAGGCATTGGTGTATAAGGAAGTGAGGGCCTTGTCCAGCAAAGCCGCTGGTGATCCCTAGGGAGGATGTCAGGCAAGCACTGACAGCATCTGCTACAATCATCTGCATCAAACAATCATATCTACTTTTAAATTATGTTGGTGTTTATCAAATTAGTACAGGTTTGAGACTAATTTCTTCAACAGCAACACATTTCTCCCCCATGCCGCCCCCCACCACGCCGCCCACTTATACTGACTGGATAGGAGAAATAATTTATTGAAGTGAGACCTGCTTGTTTTCACTTAACCTTGGAACCAATCTTCGAATAACATAGAAATCTAGAGGTTTTGAGGTCTAAGGCAAACCACACCAGGAATGTGTGTATATTATTGAAATCAGGCTTAACCCATTTATGCCTAGTGTTTCATCATTGGAGAGCTAAGCTTGTGGGAGCTATTTATATCCTATTGTTCAAGGTCATTGCCAAAGTCTGAATTTTTACACACACAAAAAAATTGCAACCTCAGGCATAAATGGGTTAAATGATATTCAAGGTTAGCTTGGAAGATAAGTTACAAAAGGTGGGTTCAGCCATAGGTCAGACCTGAGAGATTGAGACAGGGTTGAGGTGGGGTCTGAGGGGTGGGGTTGAGGGTCTGGGCAGTACCATAGGGCTCCAGACATGGGGGCTCCAACAGGCTGCTGACTTCCAGAATGACTCACTGTTGGCATCAGCAGCACGGGACCCTCAGACACGGTATGAGTATCTCAATCAACCCCAAGGCAGCCTCCCACGAAAGTTAGAGAAAACCCCCCTGCCACCTTTCACCCATTCAATACTCCTTTCTTCAGTAATTCAGAGCCGTTTCAGAAGGTTAGCCTGCAAACTTGATAGCGACAAGGACTGTTTTCCTTGGTTGAGAAAGATGTAATTTCTCTTAACATCCAAAAGGATGCCCAAATTGTTTCTGGATCAATCCCCCAGTGAGAACAACTGGAAAAAAAAAAACAGGAAAAAATAGGAAAACTTTTGTATGAAGACATGACTATGGAGTCAGTGAGAAAATTGTGGGGCCAGTGTCTGGGAGGGACTATCCTTATAATTCCAGGTTTTTATCCTTGCATGTTTCACCCTTCCCAGGCTCTCCCGTTCCTCTCTTGGCACCACTCCCCAAATGAACTCCTCACATACAAGCCCTTGTCTTGGGTTTTAATATCCAGAAATCAGGACATCTGAGGAAGCTGCTAATGGTCCCCCAAGGAGACAAATTGGGACTCTAGGCAAAGCAAGGGTGCCAGGTCCCTCATGAGCTTAGAGCAGGCTCTGTTTCTTCTGATGCATCTTCTGGATTAAGTAGAACTATAGAATACACATTCCTCTCTTTTGATCCCAATATGTAGCCAGCCACTTCGTCCTGCCCAGTGTTCCCTCATCTGGATCACACATATCCCTCTCTTTCTGTTCGTTTCTAGTGTGACCGCCATGGGCAGGTTTCCTCAATCCCATCCAGCCCAACGCTGTGACCTTCACAGCTTCTGTCTGTCTCCACATTTCTTGCATACCCCCACCTGACAATCTTCCCAAATATATCACCAACATTTCATGTTTTTATTGATAAATGTGGCACACCTACAGAAAACCACAGGAAGCAAATATATGGCCAAATGAACCACTGTAAAGCAAACACTCTTATAACCACACCCACCTCCAAATCTCTATCTCTTTCCCCTCAAGAGTTCTCTCTTTCCTTTCTGTTTTTCATGCATCCTTAATCACTGTGGCTCATTTTCTTTTGGTTATTAAAATGTATTTTAGGTCTCTTAACCTATAGGTTCAATGTCCACCTTTGTTTAGTTTTCTTAGCAACATGGGTGGAAGAAGCCAGGTCTTTTGTCCTTCAGAATGCCACAGTCTGGATTTTGCTGATTGCATTCCCAGTATAGTTGGACATGTTCTCTGTCCCCTGTGTTTCCTGTAATTTTGTGGTTGGATCCAAAACATCTTCTTAATGCCTCACTTCCTTGTTCAAGAAACCATCAGCCTCCCTAAACTTCTCCTCTTGCCTCTTAGGTGGTGTATTAGTTCATTTTCACACTGCTATAGACTAACTGAGACTGGGTAATTTATAAAGAAAAGAGGTTTAATTGACTTACAGTTCCAAATGGCTGGAGAGGCCTCAGGAAACTTACAATCATGGCAAAAGGCAAAGTGGAAACAAGGCACATCTCACATGGCAGCAGGAGAGAGAGGGAAACTGCCACGCACTTTTAAACCATCAGATCTTGTGAGAACTCACAATCATGAGAACAGCATGGGGAGAACCACCCCCATGATCCAATCACCTCTCACCAGGTCCCTCCCCCCAACACACGGGGATTACAATTAGAGATGAGATTTGAGTGGGGACATAGAACCAAACCGTATCAGGTGGGGTGTGTGACTCATGAATGGAGGTGGGCAATATAAATGCCCTACCTCCTCTAACCCACAATGGTCATCTGGGCCAGGGTCTCCAGACAGCACTCACAGGAGGAGTGACGTGTCCTCATTCTCTTGTATACAGCAGGCTCATTTCCTCCTCAAATTCTCCCTTCCAGTGGTTCCAGAGGCCAGAATATCCCCTCTTCCTTCTTGTCTTCTCTGTGGCATCCTGATTCTGCCCACGCCCTCCATACAGGATTTAAAGTCTGTCCAGGAATAATGCTCCAGAATCATGACCCCTCAAAGATGCCCCTGCCCACAACCCCAGAGCCTGTGAATGCTCCCTTCCATGGCGATGGGACTTTGCAGAGGTGAGTAAAGCTACAGACTTTGAGATGGCGAGGTGGCCCCGGATTGTCCAGGTGAGCCCTCTGCAATCACAAGTCCTAAAGGGAGGGTGACCTTTCTGGGCTGCAGTGAGAGAGACTTAGAAATGGAAGCAGGGTCAGATAAGATGCATCGCTGCTAGCTTTGAAGGTGGAGGAAAAGGCCATCGTGGAAGAAGTGCGTGTGACCTCCAGAGGCTGAAAAAAGCAAGGAAATGAATGGTCCCCAAGAGCCTCCCAAAGGTAACGCAGACCCACTGCCACCTTGATTTTAGCCCAGAGAGACCTGGGTTGAATTTCTGACTCACAGAACTGAAGGATCATAACTATGATGTTTAAGGTCCCGACTTTGTAGTGACTTGCTATGGCAGTAATAGGAAACAGCACCCCATCCAGTGTGGCTCTGAGTGCTGGCCTTCAGGAGGGGTCACTTCTCTAGTCTGAGTCCCTGCAGGTAAAGGTGCCAGTCCTCACTAACATCTCCCTATGCCCTGAGGCCCCTGGCCCAGTGCAGATGTGGGAAGTGTCTAACAAAATTAGAGTAAAATGGGTGAAATCAGTAACTCTGTTAAGAATTCTCAACATGAAAGTGATTTAATAGGATATTAAAATAAGTGCAATTTATTGATCTTGGTTGCACTTCTCAGATACTTTGTAAATCAATATTAGGTATTTGTCGGGGACATCATGAGAAAGAAATCACAACCATTTGTTTACTTTGTGACCTTAGACAGGTTTTCAAAGCTTTTCAACCTCAGTTTCCTTATCTATAAGATGGGGGTCTTCATGCCTCCCTCACTGGGGTTGTCAGTATTAGATAGTGTGCTTGGCCAGTGGTAAGAATGCAACAAATGATAGCTATTAACAACTATTGTGTTAATAATAAAAACTTATACAATGGTACGTAGCTAAACCCACTTGCATTTAAAAAATGATATTTCTAAATAGTATATTTTTATCTCACACCTTTCCTTCAAAAAGCATCATTAACTGCCAACTTTGTATGAGGTGTCAGTGAGATACTCTGGGGAAGTCAAAGAAATAATTTTGGTGGTTCATTCCTATAATCCTAGCACTTTGGGAGGCCAAGGTGGGCAGATCACTTGAGGTCATGAGTTCGAGACCACCCTGGCCAACATGGTGAAACCCCCATCTCTACCAAAAAAACAAAAATTAGCCAGGCATGGTGGCATGTGCCTGTAGTCCCAGCTACTCAGGAGGCTGAGGCAGGAGAATCACTTGAACCCAAGAGGTAGAGGTTGCAGTGAGCTGAGATCGTGCCATTGCACTCCAGCCTGGGCAACAGAGTGAAACTCCAGCTCCAGGAAAAAATAATAACAACAATAATAATAATAATTTTGCCCTGAATCAGTTTACGATCTTAAAATATCATATGGACATAAATTACTAGAAAATAAGGCATTTTTGGCTATACGCCCCAGCAGAGTTTTGGAGAATGAGAGGAACTCCAAGGAAAGAGAGCTTACCGCATCATGGATGGAAGGGAAGGCAACGCAGACTACAGACAGGAAGCTACACAGGATTGTTCCTCAATGCAGCCTACTCTCAGCTGGATTTGCATCAAATTCACAGAAGAAAGCCATCCAGTGCACTGCAGAGTGAAAAAGAGATTACGTTACAGTGTCTCTAAAACATACCTTCCTATTAACTTTTTTCTTTAGTGAAGACTGTGATTTTAAAAAAAGCAACATCCCTCTTACCAGTACTGTAGTTGAGAATTGCTTTATATTTTAGAAGTATTCCCTTTTATTTTTATTTTATTTTATTTTTGAGATGAAGTCTCACTTTGTCGCCCAGGATGGAATGCAGTGGCAGGACCTTGGCTCACTGCAACCTCCGCCGCCTCCTGGATTCAAGCGATTCTCCTGCCTCAGCCCCCCTAGTAGCTGGGATAACAGGCATGTGCCACCATGCCTGGCTAATTTTTGTATTTTTAGTAAAGATGAGGTTTCGCCATGATGGCCAGGCAGGTCTCGAACCCTTGACCTCAAGTGATCCACCCACTTCAGCCTCCCAAAGTGCTGAGATGACAGGCATGAGCCACCGATTTCAGCTAGAAGTCTTCCCTTTTAAAACATATATGTAAGCACAGAATGACTAGGCTGTAAGTTACTGGAGCCCTCACTCAATGGCAGTCTCCTACTCAGCACTTTACCTTCAGAAAAAGGCAGCAAATGCAGGAAAACAAGCAAATTAACTTTTTAAAAACTAATTTGAGCTCATGGCTCTGACTTAGTACAGATTCTTCCGCTCAATCTTCTACACACTTAACACTATAAAATGAGGATGCATGTTCAGAATGATGGCTCTGAGACATTATGAGGCACCCCACATCAAAAAGGGACTCATTTCATTTACTCTCCTGTGCTTTCCAAGGTGAGATATCTGCCTCCAATATACGTACATATATTTTTAATTTCAATTTATGTTCCAGTTGAAGGGAATGTCTGGTTAATCTTTAACCAACATGAAAATTTAATTTAGCAAAACAACTCCTTCCTGAGGCACTCTGATTAATTGAGGGTTATTGTAGCTAACATAAATGTCTCGTCCACGATGTTCACCTAAGGCGGATTTCAAAATGGAAATTTGCATAAAATCTTAGCTTTTCTAAAGTTACAGACTCTCTTAAAATTGTTCCTATCTGAAACTGACTCTGCCCTGCTGCTAACAATCAAAAACAATGTAAAGTTGTGATCATTTTTATTTTTTGGCTCAAGCACCTGTTACATTTTAAAGTTATGATGTGTAACGTTGATCACCACAGGAAGCGTTTGATAAAACACATACTGAAAAATAGGTTGGTGTTTAAGTGCACTTCCGTTCCTTTTTTTTTTTTTTTGATACCCTAACTTACATTCAACTTTATAGTGTTACTTCGTCTGTTTTTCCTTTATTTACACAACTAAATAGAGCATAGTTACTTCCTGAAGTCCAGATCACAGTTCTTAGATAGAGGCAGGAGAATCGTACTGATCATCCATAGAGGACACCCCACTTTTTTGGGGGGTGTGTATGAACTTTAACTCTTTGTAGTGGTGGTTTGTAAAAAGTTAATCCTGCCAGTCACTGAGAGATGAATTTCATGGGTTTCTAAGCTGCTCCTTCTCGGGTCTGATGAGGTAGTGAAAAGATACTTTGTAGTTTGGGTGTGAAACCACTGTGCCATCTTAAGACTTGTCTCTTCCCCATGTGTTCATGCAGGTGAAATGAAACGCGAAAATCTATATGTCCACCAGTATCTGTTTTGAGATTCTCATAGTGAGTTACTAATGGTCTCCTTTTAAGTCTCTTCACTAATGCTCACTGTCCTCTTTGACACACTCGTAAGTGTGGAATTTCCATCCATCGTGAAAAGTTTGCAAAGTGTGTGCTCTGTCCTGGGTAGGCAGGAGAAGGGTCAGGGCTGTACAGGAAAACCAGGTGTGGCTCCTGCCCTCAGGGCGTTCATATCGTCGCTGAGATGAATGACACAATTAAAGAGCAATAGGCTCATTACTCCAGCAGGGTATTTATAGCAGTAATAGCAACTTTTCTAGCACAGAGGCACTTAAGGGCAGGAACTGTGGCTTCCTCATTTGTGTACCTCCTGCAGTGCGCTCTCCATGTAGTAAGTTGGCAATAACTATTCTTCTTTACATTTAACAAATGTACAAAAGCAAAACTGTTCATCCCTCACAAGCCAGTCCTCCCCACTTTTCTATTTGGGATCTTGGCACCATTATCTTCGTGGATGTGGGCATCCAAAGCCTCAGGTTATATTCGTGCCCCATTCTCTTTCTCTTTGGTCCCCCACATCCAAGCAGCTGCCAATTCATTTTGAGCCTCCCCTTCCATTTCTCCTAAAACACCTTCCCATCCATTCGCAGTTGGGGTTATGAACTCTCTTGGAAATGCGAACTTTTGTCTGCTCTTCCTGTCTCCAGCTGTCCTTCCGTGCATGCACCAATTGTGTCTTCCTGGGCTGAGCCTAGATGATGTCTACACATAACCGCTTTCCTTCTTGGCCTCGCGAGCCGCTCTGTGCAGCCTCTGCTCCATTTAGGCAAGTGGGCCATTCCCTGTCCCTACGGGGTCCTCCCACATTCCCCTGTCTGCCTCAGGGTTCTGAGCTCCTGCCACTGGGAATTTTCTCCCTGTCTGTCTCCACCTTTCAAAATGCTACCATTTGCATTATTCAGGGGTTTGGGTTGCAAAAAGAGAAAGTGCCTCTGGGTACCTTAAGCAGAACAGGAGAATTTACTAGAAGAATATCAAGTAGCTCACAGGGGAACTGGAGAGCAGAAGGGGTGAGAATGCAGCTGGCTAACTCTCGTGGGAGGGACGTGCTGGGACTATTTCAGCGATGGCAAATTGAATCTCACCCTCCCTTGTCCTTGTCACCCTCTCCAGTTTCACAGTCTTGAGTGGGAGGGTTCCACTGGCCAATTCCAGGCTGTTCATTCTCACAGGGCTTATGAGAATGGAGAGACTGAGGTGCCCACTTTGCCTCCCTCCAGGGTTCAGACAGGCCTCTCTAAAACCAGGAAGGGGCTAGACATGGGGCAGCCCAATTAAAGGCAACTTCCCACCACATCATCTCTCAAGGTCATTGCCAATGCCACCACCTTTCATAAAGCCTAAAGCCTAAATCCTCTCCTGATTCTCCAGACATATTTTCTTTGGTACTGTTCATATTTAGTTTTATATTATAGTTATTTGTATGCTCATTTCAACCTTCTTTTTGGATCTTTCCTCTCCATTTCCCCTAAACTATTTTCCCATCCGTTCACTCCACTCCAGTTCGTGTTATCACCTCCCTGAATAATGCAATCTTACATCTGCTCTTTGCACATCCAGATGTTCTTTGATATCTGCATCAAATGATTGAATCCTGAAGTGGACCTTATAATGCCTTACAAATAGAACTACACCAGATATGCTTAATTGAATTGATGGTTAAGAGAGAAGGTCATGAGAAAGCAGACATGAGTGTTTACCATGTGCTGAACACACAGTTGAGACACGTTTATATTATCTCCTTTAATTCTCACAACCCTTTGCAAGAGCACTATTAATATCTGAGGCTCAGAGAGGTGAAATGACCCCAAGGCACAGGCTCGAAGGTAGGCTTTGAGCCTCTGACGTCTGACTTGGACAGCACCCTCAACCTCGCTTTGTGTTTTCCATGAGTCCAACGAGGGATTAGAGAAAGCCTTGAATGGAGATCTGAAAGAGAAGGAGGGGGACAGGGAATTCCTAACCGCCTTCACACCACAGAAGGCTGAAACTAGTATGACTCAGTGTGGCACTGTGGGCAGAGCTGAGTGACTGAAGCAAACAGCTTCAACTGGACAGAGGTAAAAAGGAGATTGTATGGCAGGACTAAGTTTGACAGGCCTTTGGAAGAGAGGTCATAAGGTGTAATGCTGATGTGATTTTAGGCAAAAGTGTACTACACCTCCTTCCACTCTATGTTTTTTATGCTTTCAATACTTTGTGATTGAAGACAGTAAAACAGGTGTGGACACATTAATGGAATAGAATGCAGGAAAACCTGTATAGTTTTAGATAAAACATAAGCTTCAAAGAAATGTCTCCCCCATATTAAGCCTTGCAGTGGGTTGGATGTTGGCCCCAAAAGATATGTTCACCTGGAAGCTGAGAATGTGGCTTTATTTGGAAAAAAGGTCTTTGCAGATGTTGTAAGGTAAGGATGTCGAGATGACATCATGCTGGATTACAGTGAGCCCTAAATTCAATGATACTTGTCTTTACAGAAAGAGAGAAGAGAAAGGACACAGGTTGTGTGAAGACAGAGAGGCAGAGGTGGGAGTGACGCTGCCACAAGCCAAGGAATGCCTGCAGCCGCCAGAAGCTGGAAGGGGCAGGGAAGGATTGTCCTCTACAGCCTTCGGAGAGAGGCTAGTGTCTTGATATCAGACTTCTGACCTCCAGAACTTTGAGAAAATAACCTCTGTTTTGTCACCTAGTTTGTGGTCATTTGTTAAGGCAGCCCCAGGAAACTCACACAGGCCTCTCAGGGCTAAATTCCCCAGCCTCCCCAGGGGAAAATGCTCAGTCTTCTGTCATCAGATAACTTTTGAGGAGACTGTGGTGAACAATGGGGAGCCATGAGAAGTTCTTAAGCACAACCACCAGCAAATAGAAGCAATTTATAGGAAGGTTAGGATGACACTGATGTCCTGTGCAAATCTCAGGGATTTAATAAGTAAGTAATGGGAGACCAGTTGGAAGGCAGTTGTGGGGAAATGAACAAGAGTTTTGGAGTCACGTACATGCAGTTCTGACCCCAGTTATTTGATCCACTGATCAAGTGATTTCATCTGTAAAATGGGGACAATACTATTGTGTGTGGATTAGAGATGATTTATGTCAAGAATTCAATCAAGATACTTTATAAGCATTGCTAGGAATGATGTATAAGTTACGATGCCAGTGATGGAAAGGGAAAGAAAGGTGCAGTCAACAAGATGTTTAAGAATCACCAGAACTCAGAACCATGGGGGTAGACTGAAAGGGGTCTTAGTGTCATTCAGCGCTCTCCTGGCTTTTCTTGGGGAGAACTTGGAGAGAGGGAAGGAAAAGCCAAGATGACAATGAGGTTTCTCCCAGGAGCTGAGGTGCCTGGTAGACTCTTGGCCAGGCCTGAAACCATGGGAGGAGGAGCTGGTCTGGGGAGGAGATGAGTTTCATTCTGAACATGGTGACCTAGAAGAGATGCTGGGCCATGTGTAGGGAGTGCAGATTAGCTGGGGAGCTCTTTAAGGCTACGGGTCTGGGAGTTATTCAGTGAAGGTTTAGACAGGGAGTGTACAAAAAACAATCAACTCTCTCTTAAAAAAAAAAAGGTGCATATCAGAATAAAAACAAAGGACCACCATCTGCCTTGGGGATATTACTTTTAGAGGGTGGGAAGACTGCAAACTCTCTAGAGGAAGCAGATGGGCAGGTCAGAAAGGCAAGAGAATCGGAACTGGCTGTGTTTGATGAATGAAAAGATGATGGTGTTTCTGGAAATAGCAGAAATGCCACATACTTCAGAAAACTGCATAGGATAAAGATTGACAAAGGGCCACTGGATGTAGATAATGACATCGGTGACTTTCTAAAAAATCAGAGAAGGAAGAGGCATGCAACAACCACGATTCCGTAAAAGTTTACAAAGCAAACAAGCTAGAAACTGGGTCAACATTGTTATACTTATTTTGAGTAAATTAATTTAAAATTGGGCAGACTGATGACTAGTATTCTTCTTTCCTTATTGTAAAGCTAGATATTAGCAACACGAGGCTTGCACAAAAGGATGAACTGAAGTAGCTTCTTTCACAGGATCAAAACAAGGAAAAAGGAGGCTGTCCTGATTCCCTGAGCTTGTACCTGATCCCTGCTCAGCGTACTGTGCCTTCTTCCACTTACTGAGCTATTGAGGGCTACCTACTGCCAGGGTCCTTCACATAGGAGGTAGGTAAATATTATCTCCCCATTTGACAGATGTTAGAAAGGCTAAGGACCACCTGTGCAGGGTTACACAGTTCAGGAAGTCAACAAACACTCACCTGTCTGACTTGAAAGCTACACTGACTCTAGTTACCTGTCCTTGGGTACTTCCTTTCTGGAAGGAAGCAGATGACTGAATCAAATAATACTGCCTTGTAACCTTGGGTAAATTATTATTGTCTTAATAGTAAGCAGAGACCAGCAGCCTAAAAGAGAATCTCATTAACATGGATGCAGGCTATCCTGCCAGGAAATCAGAATCATTTGAATATTAGGATTTCCTTTGGGAAACCAAATGGGGAGGAGAAAAGACATCCGGATGCATGTGTCTGTGAAAGGGAAACTTGCGTCTTTCCCCCTGCTCTTGGGTTTTAATCTTCCAAGTTTGTTTATAGGCTAGCCACAACTTGAGGCTGGGTGAGCTGAACGGTCCCATCATTAGCGACACTCCTTCTCGGGGCACATTCGGGCAGCTCCTCTTCGGATTCTGTCCCCATGGGTGTGCAACCAGGATTCCACTGGTTGGGGCTGGCCTGGATGCCTGGGAGGCAACAGAGGTCGAGTTTCTTCTCCTTTTAGGAAGTGCCTCGGACAGGGATGATGGACTAAAAACGTGCCTGGTTGGGAAAGTAAATAGATGCAAGGCAAATAAATAAAAATGCCCACAAGCAATTACAAGGAGGAAGTGACATTTTTATTTAAGTCACTTTTCTGATGGACACAAGGCCTGCTTAGCTGAGTGCCGTGGGAATGCTTCCGGGAGGGGGGCGGCTGCCCAGCAACTACAGCTTCGCGATAAGGACACCAAACAAACGAAAAAGAGGACGCAAAGCCCACCCGGCAGTCATCCCAGGCTGGAAGTTGCAGCCTATGTTTTCACTCTCCTTCCCACCCACCCCAGCCTGCCCCCCACCGCCCGCGCGCAATTTCGGGCGTGGGGACCCTTTCCTGTCCCCGGCGCCGGGCCAGTGCTGCGCCTCCAGAGCTGAGCGTCCCGCAGCCCCGCGCTATACCCGCGCCTGTACCGGGACCCGGGCGCGGAGCCTGGCGGCGCCGGGGGGCGCCCCAGGTGGGTCTCGGGTCCCCGCCCCGCGTGCCCGGGCCTGGGCCGGCCCCTGGGCGGCGTCAGGGCGCTGCTGGGGAGGAGCGCGGGAG
>NW_016813163.1:191171-216730 GCF_001698545.2 Rhinopithecus bieti
CGGGGATCAGGGCAGGGGGCCCGGCGGCGGGGCCCAGGGACTGGAGACCCCCGGGTGCGCAGGCTACGCCTGGCCTGCGGGCGGGCGGCCGGCACGGAGCTCGGGGCTAGCGTGGGACCGTGCGGTGGCCAGGGTCGCCAGGGCGCGTGTGCGGGGGAAGAATAGCCGCGGATCGCAGGGCCCCGGCGCAGGGACCGGGGAGGCCGCGATCGGCCGGGAGAACTTAACTGTGTGTATTACAACTATTTATGATCGCGTACAAAGCTGCTGTCACATCGCATAAAGGAGGTCCTCGCTTCGGCGAAGGGAGCTTTTGTGCCCGGCTTCAGGCTCTGCGCCCTGCCCCAGATTTACAGGACTCTTACAGCCACCTGAACCAAAGTTTCTCACAATCGCTCGGCCCTCTCGGTTTTTTTCAGGGCGATTTAATCACCCAGTGGTTTTGGAAAAATTTGATGTGTGAGTTTTAAGGCATGGACGGTAACTCCCTTATGAGCACAGTTAGCTTGGCATTGTGGGGAGGGGTTTAATTTGTAAAACGCTGTAATTTGTAGACAATAAGGATCTCTGTGAAGGTCTGCGCTGGATGCTAGGGGTCATTGGCTGGTGGACCCCAGGCACCTGACTTCAACTAGTTTTGTAGCAGCTTCAGGGACAAAGCCGAGCGTGCGTGGAGTCGTGGAGTCGGCCTTGGTCACTTCTCACAATTCAGGTTGGCAGATTCCTCTTTATTTGGCTTTGTTTATTTTGCCAACAGGTTTAAGGCCGCTTCTGCCAAGTTTGCATATGCATGATGGGATGAGCAGGCCCCAGTGTGGGCAGGAGGGGGCCTAAAATATCGCATGGGCCAGCTCCATCCCTCGACCCAGAAGGAAACAACCCAGAGAGGCCGGTGGGCGTGGCTTGGTGGGACCCACAGGTAGGGGAGTCCCTTCCTGGCCCAGGCCCAGTCCCCGCTTCTCAGAAGGATTTTGTGTAGGAATGAAAGTGATTCAGGGTGTTTTTCATGCCTCTGTTTTAGATGTAGTTATCAAGTCTCAAAAGTGACTGAAAATGAAATTGACCTGGGCTGCTTTAACTTACCGAAACGGAACTGTGCTTGTGAACACTCCCTCAATTCATTTTCCAAGCTTCATAGATAAGCAGGTGAATTAGTAACAGGATTCAAGCCTATGCGAGTTTTATGTAAAGAGAATGGCAGTCATCGGACACATGGAGAAGAAATTGACTTCACCTGGAGATTGGGCTAGACGTGGAGGTTTTTTGATGTTTGGAACAGGGATTTCCTGAGAAGCAAGTGTTAACCCTGCTTGTGAAGAAGTGAACACAAGGGAAAATCCTACCTCAGTATATTCTCCCCTGGAGGTTGGTTAGATGTAGTTTTGATTGGAGAAGGTGGCGGAATCTTAGTGGTCTTCTGACGGCTACTTGAGGCTGAAATGGAGAACTTTAGGCATAGAAAGCTGTGGAGGTGCCTGGCCCCACTTCCTGTCCGGGAGGCCTCTCCTGGATTCTGAGCTGCTTTCCTGCTTCATAAATATTCAGGGGGATTGATCATGAAACACTGGATGAAATTGGGTCACAAATTACCATCAGGAAGAGTTTGCTGCTGCATAAGCCCCTCTGTCCACTTGTGGAGAAACTGACCCGGTTAACCATGGGGCTCGCTGAAGGTGCCTTGCAGGTGGCTGTGCTCAGTTTTCAGGCTTTGTGTTTTGCTTAGGACGCGCCGCATACTTAAATCTCCTTCATCCCTGCTCTATTTGACCCTGACATATTCCCAGGCTCTGTCATTTACATTTTGGGTTATTTAGCTTTTCCAACAAACAGCAGATCTTATGTACACGGTACTATATTTGAGAAACGCACTATCATCCATTTTAAATACTCCGGAAATCTTCCTTGCATGTGCACAGACTAGATAACCTTTTAAAATACCCTAAGACTCCGCGAATGGTGCAGAATGCACTGGAGTCCTTTACTTGATCAGTTGCACTAGCTTAATTTGCCCTGGCTAGAGCAGGCTGTGCTGCGCTATGGGACACCCGTTTTTCTAACTGCTCAGACTGGCTTGCCATGTGCACTGGGGGAGACAAGGCTTGTGGAATTCATTCTCTGACATTAAAAATGAGTCTTAATGACTGAAGAGCCCAAAATTGCTTGCCGGAACTGCAGGGGAGGATGATGAGCGATGTTTGGGAAAACTGTTTTCACAAGTGAACTGGAAACTCCCCACAACTCACTTCAGAGGCTTAGGAAATTAGTTTTCCCATCCAGAGGGATGGCAAGTAGCACTTCCAAATGGTTTCTCTTTCCTAAAATGAGTGATGGAAATACTTGACGGCACGTTTTCAAAGGGCCTAAGCTAAATCGTGATTTCATGTGTGTTCTTCCATGCCTGAGTTAAGGCAACTCAGAAGAAGGTCATGATAGCCTTTTAATGAGTTATCAAAAGTATACAGCTAAAGCAAAAATAGTTTTGCATTTCTTTCGGCCATTTAGTAGCACAATTAAAAAATTAGACTCTATTCTTTTCCTGCATTTTCCTTTGAACATATCCCAAAGTATGTTTATTTCTAAAGGTAAATGAACATTAACAAGTATTACCTCTGCCCAGTGACACACATCCACACACACATGCACTGGCACATACATTCCTACCTCCAGAATCTTATTTCTCAAAACTGTGGAAATGAAAGTTATTTTGATTGAGGTAGCAGTGTCACAGTGATGTCTCACTGTGTCACTGTCCCTGACCAGGCTGAGTTGCCTTGGTGTCCTGAGTTCTTACTCATCCCAAGGGTCATCTCTTATTTCTTTTCTTCCCCACAGCTTATCAACTCCAAACTAGAGGGGATGGCATCATCTTTTAACCTCCACAGCACTTTCTTTGTATCCCTGATTTGTCATCTGTGATATTCTTTCCTACAGTTTTTTTTTTTTTTAAAGCAGGGTCTCACCCTGTCACCCAGGCTGGAGTGCAGTAGCACGATCACAGCTCACTGCATCCTTGAGCTTCTGGGTTCAGGCAATCTTCCTAACTCAGCCTCCGAGTAGCTGGGACTACAGGTGTGCACCACCATGCCCAGTGAATTTTTTTATTTTCATTTTTTTTGTAGAGGCAGGGTATTGCTGCTTCGCCAAGGCTGGTCTCAAACTCCTGGGCTCAAGTGAGCCTCCTGCCTTGACCTCCAAAAGTACTGGGATTACACACCTGAGCCACCATGCCCTGCCCTATGGTGTTTTTTGCCTTCATCTTTTCTTTAATAGATTCTGAACCCCTTGGGGGCAGACTGGTCTTGCCACTTATACACAATGGGTGTGCAACAAATACTTATTGAATATGTGAATATTGAGTTCCCAGCCTGTCGGTATTGGGGCTCTAGCCTCCCACTGAGATTCAAGTGGTAAGAGACCTCCAGCATTCTTGTAAATCTCAGAAACTTCTGTCTACACTGGAAGGCTTTGACCTCAGGATGTTCAGACAATGGGAGACTTTAGTCTGTTGGCCTCTCTATTTGGCAAATTTTCTGTCACATGAGTCATTTGTAGTCCTGAAGCTACATTTAAAAACAGCAATGGCAACAACAAAAACAAAGCCAGACCCGTACCCACCTGCATGACCTGGTGGGCTGGCTGAATGGTTTACTTTTGTAGGTTAGTCTGTTCATATCAAACTGAATTCGAAACGCTGGCCAGAGCGTTTGTGATCCTGGCCTGGTAAGTTAGTTATTTGTGTCACCCCTTCTTTCTACTATTGTATTTGTAGTGTTTTTAAGAAAAGAAGCTTCAAGTGCACTCAGAATTTTAAGTATTGCAGTTGCTTCTTTTGAGACAGTTTTGTGAAGTGGGGTGCTCCTGTTGCCCAATTGTTAGTGAGGACCTAAAATGCCATGATGAGAGAATGGCATGTACTAATGCATGCACGCTCATTCATCATTTGCAAAGTCCTCTTCACATACACCATCATTTTAAGAGTCAGAATAACATGGCACACTTGGTTCTGGCACTCATTCCTAGGTAGGAGACTAGGGATGACAGAACTTGAATTTAGGGTTAAGTCCTTCTGCAGGCCGTACATGAGGAGCACCCACGTGTTGCTGGGTAGAGTTGTTTTATCCTGAGGCAGTTTACGAAACACAGTGTCCTTGGGTGTCTGCCTTTGCTGTGTCGCAGCTGTGTATGGATATTGGCGGAGAAGATTCTGGGTGTGAGTTGACTGAGGTTGAGCGGTGTGAGGGGAGGCCGGCAGGAGCAATGTCAGTCTCTCTTGTCCTCACATCCTGGTTATGGGCCAGGGTTACCCTGGAAAGCCTCCTCAAGTTGAGAGAGCTTATACCTGTTTAGGGCGTGTATTAGTCAGCTCCAGCTGCCTTAAGAGAATAAAACACAGAGGCCAGGCGCAGTGGCTCACGGCTGTAATCCCAGCTACTCAGGAGGCCGAGTCACGCGAATTGCTTGAACCCAGGCGGAGGTTGCAGTGAGCGGAGATTGCGCCACTGCACTCCAGCCTGGGTGACAGCGTGAGACCCTATCTCAAAAACAAACACACACACAGACACACCAAACAGAATGGGTGGCTGAAACTGCAGACATTTATTTTCTCACAGTTCTGGAGGCTGGAAGTCCATGACCCTGGGGCCGGCAGGGCTGGTTTCTGTTGAGGATCTCTTCCCGTCTCGTCTTCTTGTGTCCTCACTCACGTAGCCTGCCTTCTGTGAACGTACTGAGAGAGAGGTCTGGTGTCTCTTCCTCATATAAGGACATCTGTCCTATTGGATCAGGGCCCCACCCTTAAGACCTTTTTTAACCTTAATTGCCTCCTGAAGTGTCCTGTCTGCAAATATAGTCACTTAGGGGTTAGGGCTTCACCATATGAATTTAGGGGGGACAATTCAGCCCCTGCCAGTGTGTCTGTCTAGGTTCTACAACAGGGCTGATGCTTTCAGGAAGACCTGGTGCTCCCATCATCCAGATCTCGGATCTGTGTTTATTTGGGGACACCTACCAGGGATGGTTAGAGTAGTCACAAGTATGGAGGGAATGTCAGCTCTTTTACATGTTGGTTGTAGCACCCCATAACAGGGAACAAGCCTTGGTGCTGGCCTTCCAAAGGCTGGAAAGGTTTTAAGTAGAGTGATTGAAGAGAGAGAAAAATCTTGACTCGATTTCATTTATGGAAGCTTCTCTTCAACTTAGGTAGGTAGACACTTATTTGGGGGTTGGTTTGTCTTTGATTGAGACCATGATAAAATATCAGTGATATGCAAAGGAAAGTCTTTTCTGAACCTGGATGAAGAGAGCAATGCAAAAGGAAGGACCAGTGGCAGCCAGGATAGAGAGGCCGTCCCCTCTGAGCCTGCCATCTCTGTGATCATGCAGTCTTTGCCACATGAGCAAATATCCCTTAGCAGAATGTGCATGACTGTGATGAGGTGCACCCCGAGCATGGCTGGAATGTTTCTGACCTAGGCCAGTTTGCCTTGTTCAGACATAAGGCAGGAGCAATGCCTGCATGACTGACCTCCCTCTAGCTCCAGATCTGTGTGTTCATTCATGCTTTGTTTGCTCATTCATTCACATTTATTAATGCATAGGAATTATCCAAGTTTTTACCGGTCATTTCCACCATCCCAAACCATTTGCAGCATCTCCTGCAACCTGCCTGCCTTCTCAGTTATATTCCCCATCACTGACTCACTCGGTTATCCTTGAATTCTCCCTCAGCCCCCAACTAGTTATCAACCCCTATTGATTCTACCTCCAAAAGATCTAACATCTCAACCCTGCTGTCCTTTTTCTCCTTCCCTTGGACATCAAAACCGCTGTTTAACCATTCCTGCCGATCCGTCCCAGGGTTACTGCACCCTGACAGTCAGGTCTGGCCACGACCTGCACATGGTGGCTCTCCACCATCCTTAGGTCAGTGACTCAAGTCCCCAGCATGGCAGTCATGGGCCTGCACGACTGGGCTCCCTCTCTGTTTCTCCCAGCATCTAAATATTCCCTTCTCCATATACACACATGCTGAGCTACAAGTCATCTGTGGCCACCCACTGACAGTTTGCTAATTGTGATAACAAAACTAAGTTTATCATCAGTTTGTTTTTAAAGACTCTCTCCACTGGGACTGGTTCAGGGTTCTCCTGTGCAGTAATGGCGGGGCTACTCCACTAGAGCTTTGCATGGAATTGAGCGTGGGCCCGGCTCTCTGTCATGGGAGGAGGGAAGACTAAGTGCAGAAAATGGTGTGTATGTGTGTTTTAATGTGGACTCTCTCCCTGCAAGTGCCATTTGAACTGATGGATTGTCAAGAGCAGTGCTGACCCCTTGAAATACAGTGTGAACCACAAATGCAAGCCCCAGATGTAATCATGATGTTCTGGTAGCCACATTAAAAATGTAAAACGAAACAAGTGTTATTAATTTTCATCATATATTTTATGTTGCCCAATATATATAAACTCTGTATGTAATCAATATAAAATGTAATTAATAAGATAATTCATATTCTTTTATTTGTATGAGGGCTTTGAAATTCAGCATGTAGTATATACATTTACTGCACCTCTTAAGAGGCTCCCTCTCGCTGCATTTTGATTGGCCTTGGCCACATGCGACTAGTGGCAGCTTTGTTGCAGAGTGTGGGTCTATACGCTTTTCATGATTTAAGCTTCATTTACTGTCTGTTTTCCAAAGCTGAGATAGCTAAAGAGACAAAGTGAAAACAATGTAGAATAATTATAATTGTAATTATGATTTTGCTTTACTGGGAAAGGTGTAACCTTTTTAAATATAAGGAGTAATGCCATACTTCAGGCACTCAGTGCATGATGTTTTAGAGCACTAAAATCAGATTCAGTTAAAAGTGAATATCTATCATCAAAATACCTTGTTCATTTTACAAATATTTAAAAATGTGCTTTGAATTCTAGAAGTTACCAGTGTAAAATAACATTTTTGTATATCAGTATTCAACACATTTCTTTTTAAAAAATTTGTTCAGCACCATAGGAAAGGTGAAAAATGACATTGTTAGACAGTGATGGGGTATAGGTGTTATTTTGTTACATAGATTGCCTAAGGGTAAGTCAGGGCCTTTATTGTATCATCACTCAAATAACATACATTGTACCCATTGAGTAATCTCTCATCATCCAGTGCTTCCCACCCTATTACCCTTCAAGTCTCTGGTTCCATCTGGATAATGGCCTCCAGTTCCATCCGTGTTGCTGCCAAAGATATGATTTCATTCTTTTTTTTATGGCTGAATAGTAGTCTATTTTCTTTATCCAGCCATCTGGAGTATTCATATTTCTGATACATATTAAGTACAAGCTAAAATGATATATTTTTGAAGTGAACATTAACTTCTTCCTTCACACACGTGGACACAGACAAACACAAACACACATTGTAATCACTGTCCTAAGCACTTTCTGCGTAATAACTCACTGGGTCCTCACCAACAGAGCGTGTGGTACTTTCTGTTTGTGTCTTCATGGCTAAGGAAAGGGAGGCTGCCATGTCTTAGGTTCCACAGCTAGACTCTGACCAAGCTAGCTGCCATCCCTTCATTAAGATGTATCTGAAAATACATAAAACAGAACCATAAACTTTTATTATGGTGTAAGATTTGAGAAACATTGATGGAAAATCATTGATAGGGAGTGGAGCTTGCATACAGGTTCATTCTGGGAACCCCTTATCAGCCAGGTGGTTGGGGAAGGCCCTGGACTTTGGAAGGACATCATGGATAACTGACACCTTGGAGGAAGGGAAGCCTTGGATGGTCATCACTGGGCACCATTGGCCTGGCTGCTTCTCTCCCCGAGCCCCCTTGCCGTGTTCCGTAGGCTGGTGGTCCTCCACCTGCTGGAGAGTTAACCCGTCTCCAACTCTGCAGGAAGCACCAGCATCCTCTGGGGAGAACCGCTGCTGGAGGGAACTGCAGTGGCACTGGGTGAGGGGGGCAGTATTTTCTGTTGTAGTCACAGTGTATTAGTTCAAGTGGCCATGTAGGTGCCATCGTACATGCCTGCGTGATGTGCCTCTTCATCAGTAGCTGTGTGGTGGGTCTCCACCCTCGTCTCTCCACAATGGGGGCTGAGAAAACAGGAGTGTGTGTCTTCTCACTCGTCCAGGTGGCCCCCGGACTTTTGTGCTGTTGGAATAGCTTGCACAAGGCCATTTTTGCTGCTGCCATTTTTCCTTAATGAGTTGCTGTTGTTGAAGTGAAGGTAGGCAGGTAGGTTCTTGCTGAAAACCTTGTAGCAGGACATACTAAATCCTTTTCCTTTGTGCTTTTATGACATCTGGGAAGGTCTTGAAGAATTCTAAGGTGGGTTTGAAATCTGCTTCTGAGGTCATGAGAGAGGCCAGGTCAAGTCCAAGTATGGATTCTTGGGAGACTGCTGCTACAGGTCCTGATGGGAACTTTGACACTGGCTGTTCTTCCAAGTGAGTTGTCTGTGCCAGCTTCTCGAACCTACCCTTTTGTGTTGGGAGGGCCATTGGGGCCATCAGAGGATTGAGCAGTGCTCACTGGAGCAGATGGGACTGCGACAGGACTGTGAGTCTGGCATCTCTGTTGGGAGAAGCTCCTGCATGTTCCAAGTTTCGGAGGGGCTGCAACTTGGGCAGTTTCTTTCAACTCACAGGTTTAGATTTGCAGTCACACTGCCTCTCATGTGGCCACTTCTATGCCTAGCAGGTTCCAGGATGTGTGGTGGCAAAGATTTGTTTACTTAAACATGCTTAATTTCCCAGCAATGATGGGGGCAGCCAGGAAGTGAAAAGTAAGTTAGATGATGGTGAGATCACAGGGAGATGCCTAGAAAGACGCCCATGCCCGTCTTGGAAGACAAAGTCCATCAGTGTCTCCTTTGATTTTCCTTAAAGGTTGTGTCTCTGTTTAATATCTTTTTTTTTTTTTTCTTTGAGATGGAGTCTCACTCTGTCGCCCAGGCTGGAGTGCAGTGGCTGAATCTCAGCTCACTGCAAGCTCTGCCTCCCGGGTTTACGCCATTCTCCTGCCTCAGCCTCCCGAGTAGATGGGACTACAGGCGCCCGCCACCTCGCCTGGCTAGTTTTTTGTATTTTTTAGTAGAGACGGGGTTTCACAGTGTTAGCCAGGATGGTCTCGATCTCCTGACCTCGTGATCCACCCGCCTCGGCCTCCCAAAGAGCTGGGATTACAGGCTTGAGCCACCGCGCCCGGCCTGTTTAATATCTTAAGAAGTTTGACTGAGTGAGTATTTAAGGATGTCTGCAAGTCAACAAATATTTTAATTATGTCGCTTATGAGCCTGGCTACAAGAGAGAAGAGCAGTTGCTGTCTCTTTCACGCTTTCCCTCTTGTCAGCTGTCTTCATTTTAAGGACAATCACTTTAAAAGCTTGTATTCCTGTTTGTGTGTGTCTGTGGGAGGTGGGGGGTGGGGATGCATTGGTAAGAAAACAGCCTCCCCAACAACTTTTTTTTTTTTTTTTTTAACTGCTCTGCATGATGGAAGCCAACTTGGAGACATTGACATAAAAACCACAAGCTGCCTGAGTATTTTTAAGAGACCAAAAAATAACAAGGGATTCAGGGAGTTATTTTGAGAGAGTTTTCGGGAAATTTAGTATAGGTGAAGAGTGAATTTTTATCAAATGATTAAAAAAAAAATGAAACAACCTTGGTAGCAGAATCTAGCAAGATGGTTATAAAAACAGATTTTTTTTTTCTTTCCGGCAATTTCCATTCTTTCTTTCCATTCTTCTGGTTCTCCCCTCACTTTTTTGTGTGTGACTCCCCTCATCCCGTCTCTCCTGCCCTGAACACCATTTATCTCAAAGTGTGTGTGTTTCCTATCTGTCTTTGTTACTGCACTCATAGGACTTTTTCTTATGTGCTTCTGTTACTGTCTTCTTAGGACCTTCCTAGCTTGGATTTAGAAGGTTCTCTTCCCTTAAATTAAGCCATCTGTCTTGCTTAAGTTCCCTTTTCATAATTTCCTTACTAGGTCTGTTTTACATGGTTCGGTAGACAAGACCCGGTGGTGCCTATGAAGAAACGTGGCATTATCGTCTTTTTTAAAAAAGGAGGAGAGTGTCAGACACCGTGCTGTTGTGATTTTCGTTTTGAAGTTTTGCTGAGTAGAACTAAAGTTCAATTGATTGATCACCTATAGAATAGGTGTCTAGTGTTGAATCTGTTGCTTCTTAACTTGATTGTGCCAAGCACCTTATCCCTCAGACATCCCAGTGGGTGCAGCCGATTCCGTCTTCCATAAGAAGTAGGTTTTCCTTTCATGAATGCCTCCAGTTGGTGAGGGTTCCATGTGTAAGGAAGAAAATATGTTTTCAACACACTGCACATTCATACATGTTGCCTCTCATTCGTTTTAGATCTTATTAGTTATTAGAACTAGATTGGGAAGTAGAAACAATTTACTTGTGCAGGTACACAAACACCTTTTTAAATGTTAGTATTTTGAGAGACTTAATTGAGATCCGAACCCACGTCTCTAAATTCGTGGTTCTCAGCTCGGGCAGTTTTGCCCACGTGGACATTTGGTGATGCGGGAGGTATTTTTCGTTGTCGTGCCTGTGGGGTGCTACTGACATTTAGTGGGATGCTAGACCAGGGATGCTACTAAATATCCTGCAATGTATAGGACAGCCTCCACAGCAAATAATTAACCAGTTCAAAATGTCAGTATTTAAGCAACCTTGATATAAGTGAATGCTGCTCTGCTTTATTTAAATGTTTAAGTCAGGGGCACATGCATTCCTTCACACAGTTGCCTTTGGAGATCAATTTCTTTTCCATTTTAATAAACATAGTGAAAAAATACATATGTAGATATCTAAACACAATTTACACGTGTATGCAGTTAAATGGGTAAAGGAGAAACTATGTAACTGACTTAGCCATGTTTTTTGTTGATCTGTAATAATATGAGTGTTAAAGTAATGACAGACGTTACTTTTTTATTTTCTCATTCAACATATTTGGACCATAAACATACAAAATGCTGATTTTGCGGGAAACATTTTGATATCCGGCTGGGATGTGATAAAAGTACATTCCCCTCAGAATGCCCACTGATGTGGAAGTAATGAGGGAGCTTTTATCAATTACTTTTAATAAGTAATTGATTTTCAGAGTTTGGCCTAATCAAAGACATCTGTTTTCTTAGCTCAGAAGCCTTACATTGGTGATTGTCTACAGAAGAAAATTTGTCTTTGTTGTTAGTAGGGTTCATAGGATTCTAGGTTCAGCCTGATAGTTTTTGAGCTGGTCACATATGTTAGCTTTTGAATGTTTAATTTCCTTCTTTGTATAGTTCTAAAATACACTCCTCGGAGGAGAGAGACTAAAAACATCACAAATTAGACCTTACGAAGGAAAAAGGAAAGGGGAAATTCTGATCTGGCTGTTAGTCGTTGACTCCCAGTGTCTACAAAGCTGCTTATTACCTGGCCTAGCATATGATGTTTGCTGTCTGAATGTACTTTTTTTCTCTAAAATAGGCCCTTACTTGATCAAGTAGGATAAGCCTCGAGATGAAGAGAACTGTCAATTAGAAGTTCCCTTGGCCTTCTCACTGTCTGCTTTGTATAAATTATTTCCTGTTCTGTTGTTCTTCCCTTTGACTTTATTGCGTCTTACCCCTCTCTTCCTGTACTGTTTCTAGGATAAGCAAGCACAAAATCAGCACTTTGCAAAACTTGGAGCTTTCCTTGGTGGAGGTCATTAAAAGTACAATCAGTCTTTTCCTTTCCTCAATCGTCCCGTCTCATATGGACTGAGAAAGACCTCTGAGAAATTAATAGTAATTCTTTGGACAGACTGGAAAGTTCTGAAGTTGCAACTTTGGAACAATGTGTTTTTCTCTTTATTACTTGCACACTTTGTATCATTTGATTCTAACTTTGTCAGGTGGAGGGAGGCCAGTGTTGTTAATTAGCCCTTTTTTAGATGAGGAAAGCGGGGGTCCCTCACCAGGGCACAGTGACTGGCCCACTGGGGTCCTGTGGTGATTGGCCATGGGGAAACGTCAGGCCCAAGCAGTGTGGCATGTGGGATGCCCTAGCTCCAGAGCGCCTGGCCCTGGACTTCATTCTGGCTTTGTATTGATGTTATTGAAGTCCGGTCCTCCCTCAAAACATTTGCCTTCGCGCAGTGACTGCTTGGCTTTCCATTACAATGGGAGCTGTATTCAAACAGTGTCATTCTGAACTTTACATTTTATTTTATGAGACAGAGTTTCGCTCGTCACCCTGGCTGGAGTGCAATGGCGCGATCTCAGCGCATCGCAACCTCCGCCTCCCGGGTTCAAGCGATTCTCCTGCCTCAGCCTCCCGAGTAGCTGGGATTACAGGCATGCACCACCATGCCCGGCTAATTCTGTATTTTTAGCAGAGATGGGGTTTCTGCATGTTGGTCAGGATGGTCTTGTACTCCTGACCTCAGGTGATCTGCCCACCTCGGCCTCCCAAAGTGCTGGGATTACAAGCTTGAGCCACTGTGCCCAACCCCATTCTGAACTTTATTAATGGCTCACGTGAATCCGAACTTCAGCAATCTTGATTCATATGAGGAATAGAGATGGAGAGTCTCCTTTTCCTTTGCTACTAATTTGGCTCAAATTGCATAGCGAAGTTTTAAACTCTCCTGACCTCTGTTTTGTGTTCTGTGAAACTAGGGGTTGCCTGTAACGTGCTTTCACAACCTTTTATAGCCCCAACTTTCCCTGTGTTAAAATTGAGATGGGACAGGACGTTGATGATTAGGGAATTTTTTTTCTTCAAAGCAGCATGGGATGAACTGACTTATGTGTAAACTGATGTTGCTGTTGCTTTTCTCTGAATGTAGTTAGGAGGGCTGGAAGTGTATGGGTGCAGAGATGTGGAAAAGCTGTGTTGTTCATCCTGATGCCACCGACAGGTCAGACTGTTCTCCTGGCTGTGTTTTCACTCGGTCATGTACCTGCAGTTCATACCTACAAAGGACCAGCTATGGGCCAGGCACCGTGCTGGGTGCTGTGGGAAAATCACAGCAAACCAGACAAACACTGGCCCTCAGGGAGCCTGTAAACCAGTGTGGAGTTCTTACAAGCTCACAATCCACCGTAATCTTAATTAACAAGTATGGAAGCTGACGTTCGCCATCTCTGGGTGGGGGAAGCACATATGGGAAGTCCCCCTCTAACCTCTAACCCACCCCTCAAGGCCGGGCAGAATTCATTTGAAGCATTCCGGAGGATAGTATTTCCTTCGAGATCCTCAGAAGCTCTTCAGTACACAGGCAACCCCTGGATACTGGAATTGTCACCTGAGCTGAGACATTCGCATGCCAGTTGTAAGCCAGGTCGGTCCCCACCACAGCTGGGGTGAAGCACCTCTATTCTCTCATGCCAGGATGGCTGTTACTACTCCAGGGCCTGGATGAAGCTCAGTTAGTTTGCTTAGGATGAACACATGATTTGTGGGTCAATTTTCAGATAATGTGAACTCTACTGACGTGTTGTTTATTGCTTAAGAGCTTTATCTCTTAAAAATGAGTAAAACTACTTGGCGCTTTGAGTGGAATGCAGGTGTCATGTAGCACACCAATACTTCCTTATTTTTGTTTAAATTGATAATGGCATAAATGCATTATGCCATCACATTTAATATAGAGATGTAACTAATTTAATCACATTACTTCTCTTGGATTAGTAAGGAATATTGCAAATCAATCCTGTGCACACATTTTATAGGTTTGTTTTTTATCCTATTGATGGTTTCATTTGAACTGTGTTTGGAAATTTAGTTTATTTCTTACTCCATTGTAGATGTTCATTTTTGTTTTTTTTTTTGTTTGTTTTTTTTTCTGAGACAGAGTTTCACTCTGTCACCCAGGCTGGCGTGCTCTCGGCTCACTGCAACCTCTGCCTCCTGGGTTCAAGCAATTCTTCTGCCCCAGCCTCTTGAGTAGCTGGGACTACAGGTGCGCGCCGCCATGCCTGGCTAATTTTTATATTTTTAGTAGAGATGGGATTTCACCATATTGGCCAGGCTGGTCTTGAACTCCTGACCTCGTGATCTGCCCGCCTCGGCCTCCCAGAGTGCTGGGATTACAGGTGTGAGCCACTGAGCCCGGTCCATTTTTGTGTTTTTTAAATGCAGTGTTGCAAATTCTACTCAGTACTACTGACTACTCAGTCGTCAGGACTGGTACTTCTAACCAGTACCCAGATTACTGTACTGCTCTGACAGTAAGTTGTTACAAAACTATTTTCCAAAGGTTGGAACTGATTTCAGGGTTTACATTTAAGCTGTGTTTAACATCTGAAACTAAATTAATGCTAGCATTCAAAACTAATAAAATCATAGTGATTTATCCCCTATTTGACACTGAACCAGCAGATATTTCCCTTAGCTTTTGGTGACATGGATTAAAGTAAAATGGTTTTGGTGATTTACTATAATTAATTAATGATAGATTATAATTAATGCTTAGTGTTTTGAATAAACTTAATATGCGAATAATGATAATTTAAATATGAGTTTGATACAATTTTAAAGATTGATCGAATACCCAGATTCCTGGTTCTTGGGCCTTCAGAAGAAGAGAATTTCATGTGTTAAGTCCTTATTTGGTCTCATTCAAGGGAACAGGATTTTTTGTTTGTTTATAAACACATGTAGTATATCATTTTACATATTCAGGTACACATAGTATGTTCTCCGGAGAAGGCAGAAAATTATTGCATTTCAGCCACATAATACCCTCACATTAGTGTATTAAGCTGATCAATAGGGGTATTTATCTCCTTTTGTTGAGCAGTGTTTTAACTTTTCCAAAGTGTAATTTGTTATCGTTGAAAGTCAACCATGTTACCTTATACATACAGGCTTTTATATAATATTACACATAAAAACATATAGTATATATTTTTTAAGTAAGCCCTTAATTTTAAAAAAGATTTTAAATTTACAGGAAAGTTTCAAAGATAATACAGAGAATTCTGATACAAACTGTGTCTACCTTCTCCTGTGATTCGCATCTTACGTTACTATAGTACTTTGGTTACATCTAATTAACCCGTATTGGTACATTATTGTTAAGTCCATAGTTTATTTGCCCTGACATCCTTTTTCTGTCCCAGGATCCCATCCAGGGCACATTTCCCTTAGTCTCTGTAGCACCTCTGATCCGGGACAGTTTCTTAGACTCGCCTTGTTTTTAATGACTTGACAGCTTTGAGGAACAAAACTGCTTTTTAGGTGTTTTGTAGACTGTCTATCAGTTGAGAGTTGTCAGATGTTTTTTTCATGTTAGTCTGGAGTTACCGGTTTGGGGAGGAAGGCCACCGAGGTCATGTGCCATTTTCTATTAAGGGTCCATGCGATCACCGTGGCTTATGATGGTTGATGATGTTGACCTTGATCACCCGGCCCAGGTAGCGTTTGTCAGGAGACTCCACTGTCAAGTGACTCTTTTCCCTTCTTTCCACACTGCAGTCTTCGGAAGGAAGTCACTTAAGGAAGAGGGAATTCAGCTCTACCTCCAGTAGGGGTTGTATTTACATTAGTTATTTAGAATTCTATCTGAGAGATATATCTATTCCCCCCAAGGGACCAAGATTTTCAGTGGGCATAGAAGGCACTGTGGCACAGACAGCCCCTTGGCACTGTTGCAGAGGAGGTGATGGGATAGGATGGTGCCCTAGCATGGGATTTCCAGAATGTGGTCCTGGGCTGTGGAGAAAGGCAAATTCCAGGGACCTGCCTGGAATCTCCTAACTCACCCTCGTGGGATGGGTTGGTCTGGAATTCATCCTGTTGAAGGAGTTCCTGGGGTGATTCTGATGCATATTCAAAGTTGAGAACCTCTGCTGTGGGTTAGCACTGGAACCCCAGGTGTGCTGGCCAGGAGTCAGGCCCTCACCTCCATCCTTGCCATTCACACCTCTTCCCTGCTGGTGGCATCTACCTCTGAGGTTCTCTGTGTAACCACTCCTTCCACGGTTTTGACCACCTCTTGGATCTCTCCATCTGAGGCTCCCTGTGTATCAACCAAGGGTCTTTGCTTTCTGGATAACTTCATCGTTAGTTTGGTGGGTCCAGAGTTCCAGTAAAGGGAGAAACCAGTTAAAGCTAAGAACCCTATTGTGGAAAGGCCAGTCAGGGCCTGAGTAGGGAGGTCCCTAAATGCCAGGCTTCTCTGAAAATGGTTTTGTTACATGTGAGAGAGAGAGAGAGGCAGAGACACCGAGACCCCACGTGGACTGTGTTCAGGTTTGGGCAAATAAAAAATCACCAGAAAATCTTCATAGTTTCTACATGTGTCATGTCTTGTGCTTTGGGACAGCCTTAACTCTTGGGCACATTCCCTGGTGGAAGTAGGAGGGCAGTGGCCTGAAGAAGTTTCTTTGGGGTTGGGATCTGGGTGGGCCTTATCCTGGTGCAGCCTGAGGAAGCCCTGGGCTGTGACTGGGCTCATGAAGTGATCCCAGCTCAGTGCCTAGAGACCCAGCATCTGAGGAAGGCATACTCCTCTTGTAGATGGGGGCCAGAGTCTGCCCTGAGGCCATGCTGGTGACCCTGCCCACCCACGCTGCCGGGCCTTTGCTGGGCAACAGGGTCGTGCCCTGCCCAGGTGCTGGGAGGTTCAGGCATGTATGGAGGTATGGACAGGGCAGGCATTGGCTCAGAAGCTGGTGTGCGGAGGGGCTTGAAGGAGTCCATTTAATTCCTGGCTAACTGACTTCCAGAGAATCTTTTTTTGGGAAGGAGAAGAGTGGCTCATCTTTCTCTTGGGTAGAGAAAAAGTCAGAGTTAAGGCCATCAGTTTCTCTTTCTGGTCACTACCTTCTACCTCCTAGTGACTGGACGATTCCAGAGTTGAGTGGAAGGCCAGGTGGGGGGGACACTACTTCCTGCTCCACCTTTCCCAAGCCATTATACACAGATGAGAGAGACTCTATTGTATTCATTCACCTGGATATAATTTATAGTAATGCATTTTGTTTATTAAAAAATGACTGGGCCGGGCAGGGTGGCTCATGCCTGTAATCCCAGCACTTTGGGAGGCTGAGGTGGGAGGATTGCTTGAGTCCAGGAGTTCCAGACCAGCTTGGGCAACATGCAAAACCCTGTGTCTATAAAAAATATAAAACAATGAGCCGGGCTTGGTGGCAGGTGCCTGTAGTCCCAGCTACTTGGGAGACTGAGGCAGGAGGATCACTTGAGCCTGGGAGGTCCAGGCTGCAGTGAGCTGTGATCAGACCACTGTGCTATATAGCCTGGGTGACAGAGTGAGACCAGAAAACAAAGACTGAATACAGACATGTGCACTGACCCTTTAGAACGTGATTTTCTTTTCAGTCTCTGCCTCCATGTTACAGTTTACGTTTTCTCTTTTGTCCTGCAGATTTCTGATAAATTTTAAAATATCTCGTCCTTTTCTAAGTTTTGCTTTGACTAATTTAAAGTTGCAAGTGTGGGTTTTGGTGGCTTTGTGTAGATGAATCACTTGACCTGAAAACAAGGACTTTCGCTTTGCTAGAAAATCAAGGACAGAGTTTCTGGGATGGACTGCTCTTGGGTTTTCCTTAGAGTAAGCTTGTGAGAAGCACAGTTTCTGTGCCTAAGAGTGGGCTTAAACCAGGTGATCTGCAAAGATTTCCTTCAACTCTCAAGTCGAAAGAGGCCTTGCGGAGGAAACAGGCAGCTAATGGGCAGAGCATCAAACCAGGGGAGTCTAGGTCCAGGCCCGGGCGCTTCCTGCTGTCAGGCTGCCTCCTCACACCAGCAGGCGTTCCTGGGATTTGTGGCAACAAACGAGCCCTCTGCTTTGAAAGGGGCTCAGTCTGTCTCTTCTGTAGTCTGGACTCTGGAATCTAGGGATTTGCTGAAGCTCATGGCCCAGGGTCTTGACGTAGTGTGAAGTTCTGAGTGGTTTCCTAAAGACGGTGTCCTGAACCATGGGCCTGTGGTGGTGAGTGCATGGACTTCAGGATATCTGTGAACTTTGGGGTGGGAAAAAAACATCCTTATTTCTACCAGCTTTTCACTGAAATTCAGTATTTCCTTCCTGCATGAATGTAGGTAGCACAGCCCACGGCATTTACAGTCATCAGAGAAATGGTCACTGTTTTCCTGTTACATAATAGTGATGCAGGTGTATTGAAAGAGTGACTGGCGTTTATCATTGTTCTCAAATTATGGTCATTATTAGCGCTGCTGCTACCCTCTCGTTTGGCGTGTTAATAAGGAAATACGTAGATTACTATGTCTCGTTTGTTTTTAAGTAATATATTAATAACTGTGTTCCATATAGTTGCATAAAATGAAAATCACTTAAAAGCAACCTGAGGCCAGGCGCAGTGGCTCACGCCTGTAATCCTAGCACTTTGGGAGGCCGAGTTGGGCGGATTGCCTGAGTTCAGGAGTTCGGAACCAGCCTGGGCAACACGGTGAAACCCCGTCTCTACTAAAAAATACAAAAAAATTAGCCGGGCGTGGTGGTGGCAGCCTGTAGTCCCAGCTACTCGGGAGGCTGAGGCAGGAGAATTGCTTGAATCTGGGAGGCAGAGGTTGCAGTGAGCCGAGATCACACCACTGCACTCCAGCCTGGGTGACAGAGCGAGACTCTGTCTCCAGAAAAAAAAAAGAAAAAAAAAAAAAAAAAAAAAAAAAAAAAAAAAAAAAAAAGCACCCTGAGGAGAAGTCCCTAGCCCTCACCATTCTGCCAACGGGGGAGCAGGACTTCGCCAGGGACCAGGTATCACTGTGTCCTCTGATGACAGAGCTGCTGGCCAGACACAGCCTACACAGGCATTGCAGAAAGAAAAGTAGCTCAATTTTGCTGCCTAACAGAATTCTTTCCAGTCATGCAGTAATGACAAAACACGCCCCAAGTGGGTAAAATACAAACCTGTTCTCAAAAGAGAATATAGAAAGAATTTTATTTAAATTGGGCAAAAGCCTATTGTTTTTATAAATTTTATTTAATTAAGTTGTCATGGTGGAAAAATTATATTCAATTTATTAGTTAAAAAATGTAAATTTGTGTTCTGGGATCTGTGATTATTTACTGTTATAGCAGTGGGGTTGGGGTTGGGTTGTGCTTTGGGAACTTAGGGGTTTATAATAACTTTCAGGATCAGGACAATGTAAATGACTTAAAAAAATCTCTTTGCCTGAAAAAGTTTGACTTTCTGATTCTCAGGCATGTTGTGGCAAAATGGTCCTTGGAGTTTTTGACCCTGTGTTTAAAGAAATGTGCTATAAAATAAAAAATAATTTGGAAGAAGACTTGGCTCACACATTACTTGCATTGTGCCTTCTTGCATGTGGAACTATAAATACCAGCTGCTAGAAGCTCCCTCACAATGATGGACTGCATGAAGGTACATTCTTAAAGTATTCATGTGGCAATAATAATAACTGATATTTATTGAGCACATAACGTGGCTAAGCATTTCATGTGTTGCCTAATTTAGTCCTCTCTACAACCCCACAAGTCTGCCCTCAGCCCCGTTTAACAGATGAGGTAGCTGAGTTGGAGAAGCTAAGCAATTTATCCGAATGCTAGTTCTGGCAGCTTCGCTTTGCAGAGCTCTCACGTGGGTGCGTTCTGTTTGCACGCCTGTGCAGTGATCCTCGGTGTGGGCCACAGCCTTGACCCTTCGGCTGCTTTTGCATCTGCACCCTGCAGGTTAAGGAGAGCCTGTGGGCAGACATCCCACATTCTTAATCATTTTAGCGCCGGAGCTCGAGTGGAAATGCTTCCTTCTGCAGGGCTGTCTGAGGTCCACGTGTTTATCGTCGGCCACCCTCCTAGGATTGCATCCCTGCAGGAGCCTGCAGCCTGCTCTGCTTCAAGGCTCAGCCACAAAGCTGCCTCAAAACCCGATGGCCTGCCTCATCTGACTGAGACAGAGGTGAGCAGGAGGCAGAATGATGCTGGTCACTTGGCTGTGGTCTTCCAAGGTGGGGTTTTAGCAGTATCGGGTAAAAGTGCAAACCAAACACACAGCTACTTTATGGAGACCTAGATTCCTGAGACGTATTTTTCTGGCATTGCTTTTTCTTGGTGTGAATTTCCTTTTAAAGATAGAGATAATATACTGACTCTTAAGCGTAGTTTTTGAAAAGCGAGATGCCTTCTGTAATCTCACCATCCTGAAAGAGAAACTTTTCATATTTGCAGCTCATCCTTGTAAGTATTTATAACTTTTATATAATTTTCTATTCTTCTCACTCTGAATATTTTTTCCACTTTACTAGTTTTTCAAATCCTTTTTTTTTTTCATGTCGTGTGATATCCCATGGAGTTGAAAGCACCACACTTGGGTAAGCAGTGTGCTGAGCTGGACATCTAAATTTTTGCTCCAGTAGACAAGGTGCCTGTGTACATCTCTGGGTGTATGTCTCTTCTTCAGTGGAACCATTTTTTTTTTAACATAAATTCCTTGGAGAGGGATTGCAGAGTTACATGGTATGGACGTCTTTATGGCTCGATGCATCTTGCCATAACACCCTTCCAAAGGTTATGCCAATTTTCAGTAGTACAAAAGTATCACTTTCACCCAAACTATACTGCTTTTGAAAGTCAGTGTAAATGGCCCCTCCATAAAGGCGTTTTGGATTGATCTATTCTAGAGGACCGTGTCTGAGTGATGATAAAACAGTGTCACTGCTGTTTTGAAAACAAATGGACGAGAATTTGTACATACTGTGACTACCGTGTCCTTTAAAACAGGCTGACTCTAAAATGGTCCTTGAATTTCAGGGACTCTGCCAGGAGCGCTCACGGATTTAGCACTCCATCGTGGTCATCCCAAGACCGGCCCCACTGCCAGTTCTCGGCGTTTCCTTTTGAGCTGGTGGTCCATTCTTTGAAGGGACTCCCTGACAGCAGATGGAACACTCTCAGCCATGGCATGACTTTTCCCTTTGTGGGTGACTTTAGTTTTTGTTAGTAGACTGTTCTGCTAGTGGGGACTTGTTTGGGGCATGGTGTCAGTGACAGGGCTGGATTATTGTATTTTTGGTCACTGGCTAAGTGAGACAGAGGTAATGGGATTTATTTTTTTAATTACTAATATGTTCCTTAAAGACATTTTCAGAAACAGTCACAAATATTTTAGATTTTCACACCCATAATAGGCAGATAGCCTCCCACAGATACTGCTTAGAATAGGGTGTGTGTGTGTGTGCGCGCGCAAGTCTATGGAGGTATGTGTATTAGCTGTCTTTCCTTATATAAAAAATTAAGAGTCCAGGTAAGCCACACCCAAACTCCAGACCCACAGAGACAATAAATATGTGGGTATGAGCTGCTGAATTTGCAGTGACTTGTTACATGGCAGCAGGTGACGCTTACACTGCACAGGTGTGACCAGTTCCTGATACTCTTGGTCAGACTTTGCTTCCTGCCAAGCAGGACTCCCTGAAATCGCTACCCTGGATAGTAGAAATTGCTTTACACCGTTCCCCTCAAGAGTGTTAAAGGAGACAAAAGGATGAGGGGGAGGCACAGGTAGGGCTGAGTGGGGAAGGGGGGCCTGAGAAGCACATTCTGGTAGCAGGAGACTTCAGGAATGTGGGGCCTCCCCACCTGGGAAAGTCTGTGTTCTGCATGGCTCTGGGAGGGCCTGGAAGGTGGGGAGAACCTGATGTAGTTCTTTCTCCTTCTCTCACCTCTTTTAGGTTTTCTTTTTCTTCTTTTATTTAGGGTTGGGGTCTCGCTCTGTTGCCCAGGCTGGAGTGCAGTGCCGCCATCATGGCTCACTGTGGCCTTGACCTCCTGAGCTCAAGCGATCCTCCCACCTCAGTCACCCGAGTAGTTGAGACTACGGGCATACACCATCCCCAGTAAAGTTTTTAATTTTTGTTGTGGAGATGGAGTCTCACTGTGTTGCCCAGGCTGGTCTCAAACCCCTGCCCTTAAGGGATCCTCCCACCTCAGCCTCCCAAATGCGGGGATTACAGACTTGAGCCACTGCGCCTGGCCTAGGTTTTCTTTTTCTCCACTGCTTTGTATTTGTTCACTTGTCACCTTTCAGGGTGGTCTGTGAGGGAGAATCCTGGCAGGGGCGGGGTCTGCAGGTGAACATCGAACCAGCCATGGCTCTGTCCCCAGACCTTTCCTTTACGTGGCTTTCCCTCCATCTTGTGGGCATGCAGGATTTTCATTCCTTCCAAACTATTTAAATCTGTAGTGAGTAGTGTTAGTTTGACTTATGAATAAATATTTAAGCCATCAAATTAGTTTAGCAACTGGCTGGAGGCTTCTGGCTCCATTTTCCTGCTGCCTGTGTAGTGTTGGTGAAGCTCAGGAATGGAGAGAAGATGTGAAGAGACGCACTTGGGAGGAACTCTTCTCACCTGAGGACTGGTATGGTCAGCCAGGTCGGGCCCACACACACCAGTGCTGGGTTCCTGGTGCTTGCTTATCTCTCCGGAGCCAGGGAGACTCTGACCTGGAAGCCTGGACCCCCTTCTGTGTTTATCTCATAGATACCATTCCATATTCCCAGGTAGATACTTGTAATGTTATTCATGTCACACATGTCATTGAACCAGATGCAATTTGCTGTTAATGTAATACTGCTCGTGACAAGACCTACCTGGCCTACCTGGTTGTCTGATAATGAGCTTAGAAGCCTAACAGGAGTTCACCTGCAAAATTGGACCCTCCCTCTTCCCTTGTTTCCACAATAACCTAGTTAGTATTTTGTGAAAGGTGTTCTTTATAAGTGTTACATTTTGGTGCACTGATAATACAGTAATTTATTTAGGAATATCTGGTACTCTTTGTGGTTACAGTAGAGGCTGGGAAACTGGCCCATGGGTCAAATCCAGTTCACCTGTTTGGGTGTGAATACAGTTTTGTTAGAACCCAGTTGGGCTCATTCGTTTCCACAGCATCTGTGGCTGCCCCGTGTTGCAACAATAGAATTGAGGAATTGTGACCATGTGGCCCACAAAGCCTGAAATACGAGGCCTTTTCCAGAAGAAGACCCCAGCCCCTAGTGTGCAGCAAGGAACAGAAGTCAGGAGAGCAGCATTGGAGTCCCTGCTTTGTCCCTTTATTGGCGCGAGGTCTCCGTGCCCTCACCTGGAAAAGGGGGAGGAGGATGCCCATTGTTTCAGGGGATTGCTAGCATGAAACTGTGTGAGATACTGCGTGGTTCCCAGCACTTAATATGCACTTAACAAACACTAACTCCTTCCCTCTCTATTACTCACATCCCCGCTTCTCATCCTTAAGTGGTTACTGTCTTTCTCCATGTGAAAAATTTGAGACAAAAAAAATGGACATCAGCTTTTATGTTTTCAGAAAGGAAGACGTCTCAAGCAGTACTGTCCAGCAGAAATAGAACATAAGCTGCCAGTGTGTGCTGGGTGTGTACCTTCACCTCTCCCAGTAACCACATTAAAAAGCTTACAAATTTTAAGTCTTCTTTAGCCCAGTATAACCAAAATATTTCAACATATACACAAATAATTACTAACACCGTTCATTTGCTTGCTTTGCCTGTCTGTAGACTCCAGTGTATGTTTGCCCTCACGGCATGACATAGCTGGACTCGCCACCCCTTGAGTGCTCAGTGGCCGCTTGTGGCTGGGGGCTGTTATCAAACAGGTCTCTGATTCTCTGACACCACCTAGGTGTCCCCTAATTTGGTTCAGTTCTGACACTAGCTTCTCAGGGTTCATGCCGGCCTCACAAGTTTTAAGAGCTCAGTCCCACAAGACCATCCCCATTTCCGACACCAGTTGCACGTCCTAAGTCACCTGTACTTCTGATCAACTGGCTGTAAATTGGGGTTCCCATGACCTCACTTCGGGTTCCATAATTTGCCAGGACAACTCACAGAACTCAGAAAGGCACTTTGCTTATTGTTAGTGGTTCCTGTAAAGCAAGATTGTCCAACCCGCAGTCCAGGGCGCCTTTGGAGGCAGCCCAACACAAATTCTTAGACTTTCTTAAAACATGATGAGATTTCTTTTGAAATTTTCTTTTTCTCATCAGCTGCAGTTAATGTTAGTGTATGTTGTGTATGGCCCAAGATAATTCTTACAGTGTGGCCCAGGGAAGCCAAAAGATTGGACACCTCTGTTTTAAAGAATGCAACTCAGGAACAGCCCAAAGGAAGCGACGCACGCACGGGATGAGGGGTGGGAGTCTCCATGCCCCCTGGGGGAGACACCGCCCAGCGTACCGTCCCAACGAGTTCATCACATGCAGGCTCCCCACAGCCCATCGTTCAAGAGTTTTTGCAGCCCAGTCTCCTGGCCCCCCACCCCTCCCAGATGTTGGGGTGTAGGGAGTCTGGAAGGTTCCCACCCTCTAATCACACGTTTCGTCTTTCTGGCAATGACCAGCTTCCATCCAGGCTATCTAGGGGCACCCCCCGACCCCCCCAGTCACCTCATTAGCATAAGCTCAGGTGTGGTGCACTGGTGCTCTCTATGAATCACTAAGGACACTCTTGTTCCTCAGTAAATTACAAGGGCTTTAGGAGCTCCATGCCGGAAACCAGGGACCAAGACTAGATGATCTTTTGTATTATCCCCACCAGGGCAGCCCTGTCAGCCTGCTGCCCCGCCCCACCCCGCCCCTCCCCATCCCCAGCTGGCTGTGCCCTATTTAAAACCCTCCTCTCAGTAAAACAGCTGATGCGTGCCTATTTTACATTCTTCTCTACCCTGGGTCTGACTAATCATGACTCTCACTGTGCTGGTAACTCCCCCGTTCTTGCTTCTCAGGAAGCAAATGTAGGAAAAATATAGTAACATTTCTAAGGAAGCTTAGAGATACAAAATGTTTAAATGTAGCACAAAAATTGTGACTCTACTTATAATAACTTGCAGAAGAATAACTCCACAGTAGAAGTCAGGCATCCATGGCTACAGGTTTTCTAAGAAATGGGACGTGTGGGTGACTCACTGCACTGCCCGCTGCCCTCTGGAAGGAACCATGGGGTAATCAGAGTGATTGGCCAAGAAGGGCCAGGGGTCCACGCAGCTCCCGCCCTGAGGAGTCACACTGTCCAGCACAGCCAGGCGGCCGCAGGAGCCACTGTGTCAGGGAATGCATGTGCCAGGCGTGGTCCGTAAAATGAGAGTATTGAAGGTAAGCTGGAGAAAAACTCAGATTTTAATCCCTCAGAGTAGTCTTTGGCCTCTCCTCCTTCCTTGTGTGATGTTTCTTTCTGTTTAACTTTTTGACCTGCTTTTTGATTCAGGATTTTGGAGCCAGACTGCCTTGGCCCCGCCATGAGGTCTGACTTGGACTGGCTGCTTTACCCTTGTGCCTCTATTTCCTTCATTGAAAAGTGGGTGATTGTGCAGATTGAAGTGAGTCAAACCATTGAGAGTGGTGCCTGGCACACAGCATTATTTAAGTATTTTTGCACTTAATTTCATAAAGCACTAACATAAAGCACTAATAAGTAAAAAACAAATGATATATTGCAACAATAAAAAAGAATGGTGCTGTGGAAATGGGGTGTGTTTGCTAAAGGAATTTCTTTTTTTTTTTTTTTTTTTTTTTTTTTTTTTTTT
>NW_016813163.1:217394-251324 GCF_001698545.2 Rhinopithecus bieti
CCAGGATGGTCTCGATCTCCTGACCTCGTGATCCGCCCGTCTCGGCCTCCCAAAGTGCTGGGATTACAGGCTTGAGCCACCGCGCCCGGCCTGCTAAAGGAATTTCTAAGAATCAGACTTCTAAAAAAGTTTTAATATTCTGGACAGAATTCTTTTCTACAGAATTCTTTGAACTTTAAGAGCATGATTGAAATTTCTGTTACAGTATGACTCCAGTTAGAGGTAGACTTAGTGGCTCTATCTAATGCTGAGATCTTTTTAAAGGATGATGTTTGCATCTGGCTTTGATCTTTCTGAGAGGTAGATTCATGTGTCCTGATGAAAAAGTACAGTGCTTTTCTTACAACTAAGAAGGCCTGAAACTTACTGTAAGGTTGTGTGTGTATATGCGAATGTGTTTACATAACTGATCGTATTTAAAATCATTTTCTTAGAAGTAGAAGGCTATGGAATATCTGTCATTTTTAGAGTGTGTGGATATGCTCTAGAAACAGATCATTGATCCGTAAAATGCTCAGGTCAGTGATTCGGATTTGATTCTCGTGTGAATCACGCAGGGCTATATTGCCTTGGATATGGATATTGATATTTAGTAATCTGAATTAGTTTTCATCATTTTAAACTTAAAGATCTTAACTTTAACAAGTCAAGAAAAATAATACTTCTGAAAATGTATTTCTGGCCTTTTAAAGTATTTCAGATCCAGGAAGTCATTTTGGGTAGCAAACTGTATTGGATTAAACAGTTTGGCACCTCAGTTTGCTTATCATTTCAGTCTTCAGTGTTGGGCAATCCTGATGTTAATATCACTCTTTTTTTCTTTTTTTTTTTGAGACAGAGTCTCGCTCTGTCACCCAGGCTGGAGTGCAGTGGCACGATCTCAGCTCACTGAAACCTCCACCTCCCGAGTTCACGCCATTCTCCTGCCTCAGCCTCCCAAGTAGCTGGGACAACAGGTGCCCGTCACCTCGCCTGGCTAATTTTTTTTTGTATTTTTCGTAGAGACGGAGTTTCACTGTGTTAGCCAAGATGGTCTCAATCTCCTGACCTCATGATCTGCCCGCCTTGGCCTCCCAAAGTGCTGGGATTACAGGCGTGAGCCACTGCGCCTGGACCATTATCACTATTTCTATCCCCTTTTACATTTTTCATTCTGACTTTCTGGTAAAAAAAACCATGAGGGCTGGGCGGGGTGGCTCATGCCTGTAATCCCAGCACTTTGGGAGGCCAAGGCAGGTGGATCACCTGAGGTCAGGAGTTCCAGACCAGCCTGACCAACATGGTGAATCCCCGTTTCTATTAAAAATACAAAAATTAGCTGGGCGTGGTGGGGGCGCCTGTAATCCCAGCTACTTGGGAGGCTGAGTCAGGAGAATCACTTGAACCCGAGAGGAGGAGGTTGCAGTGAACCGAGACTGGACCACTACGCTCCAGCCTGGGCGACAAGAGTGAAACTCCCTCTTAAAACAAAAAGGAGACCTAATTTAGACAAACATTTCAAGAAGTTTCCCATTGTTTCTAATGATGTCACTTACGTAGAAAGTAATGTTCTTTTCTTATCAATAGAAGCTTTTATAAAGCTGATGTTTCTCAAATAGAGGCTATTGAGATTTTCTTTGAGTTCATAAACCTTTCTAGAAAAAGCGTGTACCTGGGTTGACCACTACTGGCAGCTTTTTCTAACCATTGTTTTCTTTTGTCTGAGGTAAAAACCCTCTGGTGTGAAAGCTGCCATTCCTTTGTGAGGCCTGCCCATCACTCCCATCTATATTTTTCTCCACGGCTGTTCCCAGAAGCTTCCTCAGACTGACTGCCTCCTTTCCAGGGCTGTTCCAGGGCCTAATTTTCCACTCCCTCCCAGCCACCCTTCAAAATCGGATATTGTTGTCAAAGTGTCCAGGAACTCTTCAGCTCTCAGGTCTTTGAGAACTTGGCTTGTAAGCTGCATCCTGCCTGTGGAACTGCCCGGCCTGGCTCAGCCGAGTGCAGTGTCTGAAGGATAGGGGAGGGGGTAGCATTTGCAGAGGCTGAGAATGCTGTGTTAGCAGTTTCCACCGGTGTCTTCCTAACAGCCTCTCGGAACCTCCTGGGAACTCTTGATCTCTTTGACCCTGAGTTTGAGAACCACAGATTTATTTAGGCTGTTGGTTTTTAACTTTCTCAAGGCTCAGCTCATTATTTATTTATTTATTTATTCCCAAAGGGGAAGCTTATGCCCCTGTGGAATAAACAGCACTAAGCATCCTTCCCATTTGCCTGTGTTTGGTCAGGTTAAGAACCTAGAAAAGGGAAAATGTTCTTTTCGTTGTTCCCAGGGAAGGTGGGCATAGCCCTGGGTTTCACTTTAGCCCACCTGATGTTCTGCCTTTTAGACAGCTGATCTAGCCTCACAGATGCGCTTCTCCAGAAGTGGCCGGATCTCTGGTCCTCCTGCCTCCGCAGCACTGGGGTCAGCCGCCTGTTGTTGATGCTGGGTTAAACATTGAGCCAGTAGTTGCCTGCCATTGTTGGCTCAGCATGCAGTCATAGAGCAGAGGACATGGGAAGAAGTCAAGGACAAAAACACCATGCTTCTGACTTTAGGGAGGCTCAGAGGCATTAGTGACCTCCTACTAGAGTTTTTTTCCTGAAACTCTTCTTTCTGGAATTAGCTTCTTCTCCCCTCCCATTTTCGCAGAGAGTGCAGCTTCCTTTCATCTGGGAGCCAGAGTCCTCCCTGTCCTCGCCCTGCATCTAGGTCTCCTGGTCCTTCCTTCACAGTGTGTTCCTGGCCACTTCCCACATCATCCCACGTGTTCTTTTTTGTTTTTGCTTTGAGATGGTCTCGCTTTGTTGCCCAGACTGGAATGCAGTGGTGTGATCATGGCTCACTGATGCCTTGAACTCCTGGATTCAAGCAATCCTTCTGCCTCTGTCTCCTTAGTAGCTGGGACTACAGGTGTGTGCCACCCGACTCAGCTAATTTTTAAAAATTTTTCTGTAGAGACGGGCCCTCACTCTGTTATCCAGACTGGTCTGAAACTCCTGGCCTCAAGCCATCCACCTGCCTCAGCCTCCCAAAGTATTGGAATTACAGGCATGAGCCACCCACCATCTGGCTATCACTCCCCTTTTTGCCAGTGAGTGCCAAGGACATTTTTCTTTAACAAATCAAAATGAGCAATTGCAGTTGTTTCTTGAATCCTCTAACACTGGCTTAGTCCCCTTTGTCCCGCTCCTTTGCAGTCACCCACTTGAGGCAGACCTGTCTTCTCGCCATCTGGTACATGTGCTGGTCTCCATCAGTCCATGCACCTTTGCTCATGCTGGTTTTTCATCCCTGGAATGCCTCCTCGTTTCCCACATGCTCAGCTCAGGGCCATCACCACTGCACCTGGAACCTGCTGGGCAGGTAACTTCAGTGTCAGTAGAAAGACCCCATGGTGTTTGGCATCTGTGCTTCATACTTAATGTCTTTCCTCCCCCTTCCCCAGTCCTCTGTCAGTACCTAATACCATAGTATCCCTTTGAGACTATGGTTCATTACTTAAATGCTAGAGCATCCTGGTGTATGGATATTTTTTATTGGGAAGAGTTGAAGTAGCAGTCACCCACTCAACAACTATTTGAGCGTCTACGCTGAGCCAGGTGCTATTTCAGGCCCTGGTGATCCTGCAGTGGAAAAGGAGCCCCTGAGTTCCTGCTCCCCTGAGCTCGTGTCTGGCAGGCTGCCTGGAGAATCGGCAGTGTGTGGACTGTTGCCTTTTGCTCTTATAGTCCAGCAGTCTTTTCTTTAACTGATTTTCTTTGCCTTAAACAAGACAAAAGCCTCCATTTATAAGAAAGATGTCAGGGGTACCAAAATGAAGTGTGCATCTAGAAGTCCTCATGTGGAAGAGGTGGATTTTTCCAGCTATCTTTTTTTTTCTTTTTTTTTTTTTTTTTTTTTTTTTGAGACGGTGTCTCGCCCTGTTGCCCGGGCTGGAGTGCAGGGGCACAATCTTGGCTCACTGCAGCCTCTGTCTCCCAGGTTCAAGCGATTCTCATTCCTCAGCCTCCAGAGTAGCTGGGACTACAGGTACGTGCCACCACACCCAGCTAATTTTTGTATTTTTAATAGAGATGGGTTTTCACTCTGTTGGCCAGGCTGGTCTCAAACTCCTGACCTCAAATGATCCGCCCGCCTCAGCTTCCCAAAGAACTGGGATTACAGGTGTGAGCCGCAGTGCCCAGCCTCCAGCTATCTTAGTAACAGATGTTTTAGGTACCTGAGTCCTCCTCTCAGTCTGAGCCCTTGCAACAAGGGCTCTGTGATGATAGTCTCACGGATCTGACAGATGCTCAGTATTTTCTGTGTTAGCAAAAATAAAATTGACATATTGGTCAGAATCTGGTGGTCCTCCCTGTGAATGGGCTCCTTGGACTTTGGTGTGCTGAACCCTTGGAGCAATGTATTTGGGTCCCAGAGCCAGATTGGATCGTCTCAGTTTGGGGAGGTGTCCACTGCAGGTCTGGTCATGTGGCGGGGGAGGGCACACACGCGATGAACTCCAGGCCTGGCTCTCGGGGCCTGTCCGCTCTGTGGTGTGGTGATGAGAGGAGGTGTCAAGTTGTCTGGGGACTGGATGACGAAATCTGTGTCCCACACATACACTCAATTTTTAACTCACATTTATTTTGCAACTTTTGTGAAGCATTCATTGGACACTGAGTACTGGATATCATCTATAAAGCCACTTTTCTTTTTGAGTTACATGTTTAAAGAAATGTGGCTTAATGAGTTATATAGATGTACAAGTGAAAAAAATGCTTTTTCTCAAACCATTACCAGTCCAGGCACCGGTGGCTTATGCCTGTAATCCCAGTGCAGGAGGAGCATAGGAGTCTGAGGCCAGCCTGGGCTATGTAGTAAGGCCCTGTCTCTACAATGATAATAATAATATAACAATAATAATTACCAGATGGATTCATGTAGAAATTGAGTCACACCATGGCGTCTGAGTACCTTGTCATCTGATGTTAGCTTAACTTTAGTTTTTCAAAAGTAGAAATAAGTGATATTTGTTGAGGGGTGGTTTTTATGTGTCAGTCATGTTGTAAGTAATTTGCACCATGTGTGGTTTGTGGGTGCCTAATCAATGAGAATGTGCTTGTTTCTATGTGGATTTTTAATTTTTCATGATGAGAAATTTCCAAATGTAAGAATCCTGAATCCTGGTGCCTGTCCCTGGGCATCAGCAGTTACTCGCCTCACTCCCTTCCCTGATCTCTGGGCTTCCTATCAGATTATTCAGATTCCAGGTAGATAGATAATTATTTGTAACCAAAATTTAGTTTTTAAAATTTAACTCCAGATTGACTTTGTTTGAACTTAATTATTTTTCCTCTGACTTGCTTATTTTTTTCAGTTGTCGTTGTAGCACCTTGATACATTCTTTCTTATCTCCTTTTGGTTTTTAAACATTATTTATGAATTCATGCTGTTTGTTTCATGCATCCTTTCAAGTGAAGAATAATCAGCTAATTACAACTGTTTGAAAATTAGCTTCCTTTCTGTTTGTTTGTTTTTCCTTCCTGCCCTGAGAACCTGGCTGGCATCACTGGGCGCACCACACGTCCCGGCGTGGTGAGCTTGGGAGCTACCTTGATTCACTTGGATTCTTTTAATGTGAATTTGTGTTTTTGTGCACTAAACAGGCTCATTATTTTCTCATCTGTAAATGAGAAACTTGGAATAGCTGGTCATCAAAAAGTTCCTTTTTGATTTTGCGGTTACCAAAACCAAAACAAAGCACCACCACCAACAAAAAACCAGTGCGAGGGATAATTGTTGACCGTCAGTTGCTTAGGGAGTTAATGATTTCCACCTGGGAAATAATTTGAAAAAAATGTCCCCATTGTATTTTGGTTTGGCCCAATTTGATGTGGCCTGGAGCATGTCCCTTACTGCAGGCCACCTCTGGGGGTAAGTGGGTGCAGAGCAGGCCATGCCTGGCTGGGGACCTCCCCTGGGAATCTCAGTGCTCTGCGCTGCCATTTGCTCCCACTTTCTGTACATTGCTACAGTGTCCTGGGTGGGGACACCCCAACTTCCATCCCAGCGAGAGAAACCATACATCCTGGATTTTCTGTAACATTCAGTTTCTTACCTTTTGCCTTTTATTTCTATAAGTCCTCCAAATATCTTAACATTTCAACATCTTCTGGAAGCAGCCAAAGCAGGTTTGGGGGAGGGAGTTCAGAACCCCTGTCACCGTGCATATACCAGGTGGGCCCATTTGACTGGGGCAGGGTGGCCGCCCTCCAGGGTGTGCAGTCACCCAGCTGTGGTTGGGGGCTGCTTCCTGTGCCATGCCATCTGCTGGCTACCCACCCGTGGAGGGCTCCTGCATGCTGACTGCCTTGGGTTGTCCCCTGGCCCTGCAGGGGACCTCTGTGACATTTTGAACATGATCAGAAAAAGGAACTTGTGGATTTTCTTTTAGGGTTAGCTGGTGAGCAGATGATGCCAGCTAGCAAGCCACCTTCCTCCTCCAGCCGGCCTGGCTGGTTTTAGCTCAGCCATCCCAGCAGGGCTGGACTCAGTCCAGGCTCTGGGCTCCAGGCTCCTGGCTCCCAGCTCCTGGCTGCAAGGATCTTCAGCAGTTGGACCACATGTGACTATTTGAGGCTACCATAGCCCTCTGGTTTCTTCTGGTAGTCACTACTGCTGACCTCACTTTTCAGATAATCTCTGCTCTACTCTGGCCTTGGGGTTCTCCCTAACCCCTTGGAGCCTCTCTCAGTAAATGGAAACCTCCTAGGGGTTTCATATAGGTAGAATCTAGTATGAGGAATGGCTTCCCAAGAGTGTGAAGGGCTGGACAGCCAAATGCACCTTCCCCAGAGATCAGAGACTAAGAAAGCTGCTGCCGTCCCTAGGTCTGAAGGGCAAAATGAGGACTTGAGAGTTCCCAGAGCCTGAGAGCAGGTGCTGTCCCCGCTGCTGCTGCCACTGAGCGGGAATTCTGAGCCCACAGCCCTGCGGCTGTCACTGGGCACTCCACGGATGCAGCGAGAACCTTCTACTCTTGTCACTGCTGCTTTAGGAACCTGCTGTCCCCATAGCCACGAGCAGGGGTGTTGCGGAGGGCAATGCTTTGCCCTTCCTCCTGCCTTTTAATGTTGCACCTGGTTCTGTCTTTGACAGAACTTAACCAGAATCAGGCTGGCCAGTGTAGCTTTTGGGTACAGAGGAGGGCTGGGGCGGTCCTCACACCAGGAGGCTACATCTTACACACAGACTCCTGAGAGTGCAGGTGGAATGAAATGACCCAGTGCCCACCACCTGGCGCAGCGTGGGTGGAGAGTGGTAGGTGCTGCGCATTTTCTCTATGGATCAATGGAAATGGGGTATTGATAATGTGCTAATCATGCGGATTATACCCACACACCAAAATGGAAAAACATAAAACAAATGAAAAGTTTAACATAACCTGCTTTGGCCGGTGGAAATGAAATATAAAAGACTCAGTTGCAGCTGTTCTCCGGGTAATAGTCTGTGGACACCGATGTGCACAGTTCCTATCAAGGTCCTGTGTGCAGAGCCACGGAGGACACTGTGGTTCTCTGGTGCGTATGTTATAGGTGGAGAGGGAGACCACTTGAAGCCCTGGTAGGAACAGTTTGCTCCTGTCAAGCAGGAAACAAACACGTGCATCGTGAAAATGCTGAGCTCCCTTTGCAGTTCTGTGCTCGTTTTGAAGAGAGTATCGGCACTGGGGTGACGGCTTGCAGGATTCCAGCAGCAGCACCTTGGTTTCACCTAGCGGTTCAGCCTTTGCCTGTCTTCTTGTCGTGGAAAGTTCTTTTGTTTGAGACCTGAACTTTGTGAGTTTCTCCTAGCTCCCTTAGTTGCACCTGCCTTTTCTCCTCACCTTCTTCAGCTGTGCTTGGAGGAGCTGCCAAGGTGGCAGTAACAGAAACCCCATTGAGCTCTGTGAAGTGAGAGAAATTTGTCCTAAGGACAAGGTGTCTTGTGAAGGAGATGTTGGCAAGCCTCTGGGACTGGGTCCAGGGCTTAGAGGGGAATTGGGGACCTAGAGAGCCCCCTGCCTCTCAGCTGTATCCCTGTGCACATGACAGACTGGCCGTCCCTATCCCAGCGCATGTGGTAGTGACCTTTGCCAACATCCTGGAGGCATGTGTCTCCAGCAGAGGCTGGAACCTTCGGGATCTGTTCTGTTTTCTAGCCTTCAGGAAAGAGCTGTTTTGGCCCAGTCTGGTCAGCTGCCCACTCTGACCACATCCTCTGTGGCGTGGGAGGTGGTGGTGTATAAGAACACACCTGCCCTTACGACCATGTGCACAGAGACCAGGGAAGGGCAGTGATGGCAGAGGGAGGAAGCCCTTGGTTCTGGGCAGCCTCTCCATGGGGATTTGCCCGCAGAGTGAACTCTCACAGAGTAATGCAGGATGCTGGTGGCTGCATGAACCAAAGGTACCCCTATTAGCTGGAGTTTCCGCATGTTTCTCCTTAGACTGGGAAATCATCCCCTTGTTACTGCACTGGTTATGTGTATCAGTGGAGATAATGGTTATTTTTATTTTCTTTCATTTCTTACTATTTTTTTAGAGACAGGATCTCTCTCTCTTGCCGAGGCTGGAGTGCAGGGGTGTGATCATAGCTCGCTGCAGCCTCAGACTTCTGGGTTCCAGTGAACCCAGCTGCCTCGTCTTCCCAAGTAGCTAGGACTATAGGCACATAACCACTATACCTGGCTAATTGAGATAATGGTTATTATTTTTTAAAAAGAGCTTTAAGAACATGCTTTAAGAGTATCTTTCTTAAACTTGGAAATTCAATATTTAAATATTAAAACCAAGAAATAATTGAGAATAATTTTCATTAATAATCCATCATAAGGCTGGGCATAGTGGCTCACACCTGTAATCCCAGCACTTTGGGAGGCTGAGGCAGGTGGATCACTTGAGGTCATGAGTTCGTGGCCAGCCTGGCCAACATGGTGAAACCCTGTCTCTACTAAAAATACAAAAATTAACTGGGCATGGTGGTGCATGCCTGTAGTCCTAGCTACTCTGGAGGCTGAGGCGTGAGAATCGCTTGAACCTGGGAGAAAGAGGTTGCAGTGAGCCGAGACTGTGCCACTGCACTCCAGCCTGGGCAACAGGGTGAGACTCCATCTCAAAAAAAAGAAAAGAGAATCCATCCTAAAATGTGTTTATTAAAATCACTCCTGAAGAAAACAGAAAACACCCAGACTTGGGGCTTTTAATCTTTTCTTATTAACTAAAGGGGATACTTTAAGTTGATTGCCATGTGACTATTACATATAGAGCTTCAGTCTGTCTGAATATGGCTGCATCTCTGCCACCTACCAAGTGGTGGGTGGCTGCGTCCAGCTGAACTTGGCTTCCTGGAGCTGGGTGCAGCCTCCTGGCTGGAGACCTGAAAAGGACTGCCCATTCTTTGTGCTTTACACTTGACTTTGTGGGCAGATGGAAGAGAGAGCTGTTCTCCGCCCACGGGACGTATGCAAGTGGAGGAGAGGAGGAAAGAGCTTTGATTTTTTTTTCCACTAATCAGCTTTTGAATTGAGCCTCTTGGTCATACCATGATTTAAAACGCACACTCACATACATATACATAGTTAATTCCCTAGCAGAAATGTAGCTTTGTAGAGTCCTCATGTTCTGTATAATGGATTAATTCCCTTAATTATAGGAAGGAGGAACTGATATGGGGAAAACAGCCTGGATACCACAGCCTATGAGATCCACCTTCACCCTCTCCTTCAGGATAGCGTGTATCCACAAACTTCACAGCTCAGCAAATTTTCAAGACCTCCTGTTTGTTCTTCCTTGGGTTATTTAATTCAATTCCACTCTTTTGATAAACTACTCTAATTTCTGTTTTTCCAGTTTTGCCTTTGCCTTATTCAATGGCATTATTTTAACTGAGCATATTTTGGATGCACTAGAAATGAAGCATATTTCCTTTGTTTTAAAATTTCTGGTTGCAAGATGAATCAAGAATACTAAATATTTATTGTAGAATATTTGAAAGTTTTTAAAGTGAAATTTCTATTAATGAAACCATTGCTTCTCAGCATCTGGATTAAGTTGGGGCCTGATAGTCATAAATATTTAGATGTCTGTCACATTTATTTCTACAATATGGGGTGTGTGTGTGTGTGTGTGTGTGTGTGTGTGTATAAAGAAAGCTGCCCCCGTCCCTAGGTCTGAAGGGCAAAATGAGGACTTGAGAGTTCCCAGAGCCTGAGAGCAGGTGCTCTCCCCACTGCTGCTGCCACTGAGTGGGAATTCTGAGCCCATGGCCCTGCGGCTGTCACTGGGCACTCCACCGATGCAGCGGAAATCTTCTAGTCTTGTCGCTGCTGCTTTAGGAACCTGCTGTCCCCATAGCCACGAGCAGGGGTGTTGTGTGTATATATATATATACACATTCATGTAAAGGACACACACACACATACTCTCTCTGGCTCTCTCATTTTCATTTGGTATCTGGGTTAAAATTCTAACATTCATCCTCAAATCCTGCTTCTCTCTCATGTTCTGTGTCACATCCATATAGATGTTGAATAAAGTGATAAACACATTTTTGTCATCTATACCTGGGCACTATTGAGAGTGGGAGGGGTGCTGTTTGTAATAATGCTGAAACATCAGTCACCAATCAGAGCCCCTGGTCACTGATGTGGTCTCAATGTGTCTCTCATATGTTGAGATCCTACCCCCCAAGGTGATGGTATTTGGAGGTGGGGCCTTTGGGAGATGATTAGGTCATAAGAGGGGAGGGCTTGCAAATGGGATTAATGTCCTTGTGGAAGACACCTCAGAGGGCCCCCTCGCCCCTTCAGCTTGTGAGGACACAGCAAGAAGCTGCCGTGTAGGAACCAGGAAGGAGGCCCTTACTGGACACTGAATTTCCTAGTACCTTGATCTTGGACTTCCAGCCTCCAGAACTGTGGGAAATAGCTTCCTTTGTTTATAAGCCACCAGTCTGTGGTATTTTGTTACAGGCAGCCAAACAGACTACCACAGTCACCCAGCCTTGAGTAACTGACCCTCTCTTTTCTCATTGTGCAAATCTGGATTTTGTCTCTCACCTGGTCATGGTCTTCCTGTCTTTTTGTTTCCAGACTTTTCTCCCTCCCACCCACCTATTCCATTGCTACTGAGGTTGGCTTTCAGAGATACAGATCTAATTGTTTTACTTCTCGTCTTATAAACCTTTAGCTCCCCATTTCCTGGAGGCACCTTTGTGTTGTCAGTGCACCTTTAAAATCTGATCTTTGCTCCACCTTCTACTGTTCAACCCTTGTGAATTTTATGAACGTGATTACCCTAGGTATTCCCAAGGGAGCCGTGCACTTTTACACCTCTGTGCCTTTGCAGATCCTGTTGCTGACACAGGGGCAGCCTTCTCCCATCTCCGCCTCCACCTCTACCACTCACCCCTTCCCACACTGCAAGACTTGACTAAATGCCATCTCCCTTTTGAAGCCTTCAGGATTCTCCCAGCCAGAACTAGTGACTCTCCTTGGCCTTCTAGTCCATGTGCGTCTGTTTCTTTTTTTTTTTTTTTTTTTTTTTTTTTTTTTTTTTTGAGACGGAGTCTCGCTCTGTCGCCAGGCTGGAGTGCAGTGGCCGATCTCGGCTCACTGCAAGCTCCGCCTCCCTGGTTCAGGCGATCTCCTGCCTCATCCTCCGGAGTAGCTGGGACTACAGGCACCCGCCAGGTAGCCCGGCTAGTTTTTTGTATTTTAGTAGAGACGGGGTTTCACCATGTTAGCCAGGATGGTCTCGATCTCCTGACCTCGTGATCCGCCCGTCTCGGCCTCCCAAAGTGCTGGGATTACAGGCTTGAGCCACCGCGCCCGGCCACGTCTGTTTCTTAATATGCCTGCATTCATTCCTGGAAGGCAGTACAGCCTAGCAGTTAAGATCTGGTTTGCTGGCATGAATCATGGCCTGCCATTGCCATAGTGTGACTTTGGGCTGGCAAAGGTCTCTGTGCGTCAGTTTTATTATCTGAAATAAGGGGACAATAGTGGTCTTGTGAGATAGTTGTTAGGTTTATAATAGAGTGGTGCATGGAAAGTACAGAGCCTGTGGCTTGGCAAGTGATAATCCTGTAGTTTATATTGTCTGTGACAGAGCTGTCACCTCTCTGCAGTACGATAATTTGTAGACATGTCTGTTTCTCCAGTTGGAATGACTCTGTGATAAGGACTCTGGCCACGTAGTGGGGCTCATTAGGCATTTGCTGAATGAACTGGTATATGTACGTATATAATCTTCCCTCTTTATTTCTTGCCGTAAATGCTTTTAACTGCAACAGGTACCTACAGCCGTCAGTTTCTTGACTATGAAGTTGAGGATGTCCGTATACCTGAAAACCTGAGGCCCATCAGGTCCCTCCAGCTGAGGGAGGAGCTCCAAGACAAAGACCTGGTTTCCCAGGTTTGAGGTCCATGCTTTCCTTACTCCGTTCTTGGTATGACTGCGGGAAGTTGCTTTTGGGCTTCCGTGAGAGTGGGAGTCTGTCACCGATAATCTTTCCCCTCTCTTTATAGGAGTAAGAGGACAACCCTTCTGGTCTGGCTTTGGGCAGGCAGGGTGGCCGGGCCCAGGGACTCCTGGTGGCTCTTCCTTCTAATCTAGATGGACGGATTATCATGCACATCCTGCTGACGGCTTCCACCAGCCCACAGGGATTTGTGATCTCTCTTCTCTCTCTGCCGCCAAAAATCTCCCTAAAACTAGTTCCACTCCCTCCACAGCAGGTGTCAGAGTTGGGTTGATGACCTTTTGAGGACTTGAGAAGAAACAGTCTAAATAATGAACACTCTTTTCTTAACTATTAAAGTGACTTTAAATTCTACACAAAATCTCACTTGAGGAATGCTGGCTATGTGAAATGTCTTATGTTTTCATCCTCTCACTCTTGAATTCCGTGCATAGGTAGTGTCTGGTTTTAGTACTTTTTACTTTGTTAGAGCAGTTTTGTTTTCGTGGCTAATTTAGCTCTCCTCATACAATGTCAAATGATAGAACCTGATCATTTCTGAGAGTGAGAGGATCCAGACCGTTGAAATCATTTGACAAAACGGGCTGCAGCTGCCTGTAGAGGCGAAATGGATGTCGGGGAGAAGAGGAGGTTGCAAAGGCTGTTAGGCTTGTGCTTCGCTCTGGCGGCCCCAGCACCTGCCTCTCAGAGCTGGCTTCCAGTGACTAGTACTCACTTACTGTCCCCAACGCTCCCAACTGGAGAGGCGTAGGGGGCAGTTCCTCCAGACACTTGTGCTCACTGGCTTGGTGAGGAGGGTGGCAGCCTCACCTTTATTTCTGGTGTCGTAACAAGCCCCATTTGAAGCCACGTCGGTCGACTATCCTTTACAACAGGTAGGCCTTAAGGCCAGGGCCTTTCTGGGTACCTGGGACATAACCGTGGCACATGATAGATAGGGAAGCTGCCTTAGAATAAGACTTACCAAAGGCCAGAGCCCTGGGAGGTGGTTTACTTTCTCTGCAGCTCTGCTTTGCTTTCTGCCGCAGCAGCTGAGGAAGCCAACTTAACGCTGAATTCTCTTTAAGATGATATGTAATCTTTGGAAGATAGAACGTAATGGCAGTGGCATGTTCTGCATGCTGTTTGTAGCCTCGCTAGAGCTTGGGTGGGCCCCCATTCCCCTCCTCCCTTGGGGAGCCTCTGAGATTGTCACTAGAGACTTCCCTGTGCTTGAATGAGACATTAAATTGTGCCTGTGTTCTGAGGTAGCACCATGAAGGCCTGCGTGGAACATGGTTTTTATTTAGAGTGAAAACAGCTCGATGCAGCATTGCCTGTCTGAGCCAGCCTTAGCTCTTCATCTTCACCTGCTTGTGCAGAGCTTCGTACACCACTGAGGCGCGGGGTAATTTGCAGTGTTTGCCACCGTAGGTGCAGCTACTAGGAAGGCAGCCATTTGTGGGGAATAATGGTGTGTTTTTTCCACCTTGTTCCTCTGAGCATCATAAAATACCTTAGCACGAAGAAACCCTGTAAATATTCTGGGTAATAGCCCTACATAAATGTATTTAGATGGTATTTTTTTCTCTAATAGGTGAAAAATGATGACCTCCACTCTTTCCAAGAGGGGTAGCCTGTTCCTGAGCGGCTTCAGTGCGCTTCTCCACAGAGAGTGGGGAAACAAGGGCATTTCTTCCCAAAAAGTGGGGATTGTTTCGCTTCTCCCTTTATAGTACTGCCTGGTAGCAATCGGAAATGTGGATATATTTGGAATTTGCAGGAAAAAATGAAACACCCCTTTCTCTGCAGAAGACAGTGTGCCATTGCCTTTGCAGGTCACTGAGTAAGCAGCAGGACCTGCCTCAGCAGGACGGCAGGTCCCTTCCGTGGCACCTGGCTTGCCTCAACACCGTGCGTGGCATTGGCAGTGAATGAAATTCAGTTTCATTCAGGAAAGCATCACTGGGAGCTTTTCTTTTGTGAGAGAGGCTCTCGCTCTATCACCCAGGCTGGAGTGCAGTGGCTTCATCTCTGCTCACTGCAGCCTCTGCCTCTTGGGCTCAAGTAATCCGCCCACCTCAGCCACCCAAAATGCTGGGACTGCAGGCATGAACCACCATGCCCGGCTGTTATTTCTAATAGGAAGTTGCCATCCCTTTTCTCACCCCAGTAGCATTTCTGGGGAGCAGTTTTCCCACCTGCTGATTGGACTCCTTGTGGTGGTCATACGGGCTTGGGGTGAACTGGGAGGGGACAGTTTAATTTGCTTACATGTCAAGCTTTTTAAAACAGCCTTTTCAGGCTAGTAAGTATTGATGCTGGTTATATTGAGGTGAAAGGGCATGTTAAATTCAAGATACATTTGTGTTTCCACTGTGTGCCAGAAACTGCTAGAGTCCACAAAGGAATGACATGTCAGCCTTGCGGAGAGTACAACGTAGAGAGGTATTCAGGTGTTTACAGTGTAGGTGAGCATAAATGGTTTTTTATCATTTCTATAATAATCACATTTAATTTGAGCATGTCTGTGGTCAGGCAGGCAGTTACAAATGCTTGCCATAACAGATTCTCGTTTAGTCTAGTGGAAACTATAACACCGTCAAAATTGTCCCTGGAGGAGCACTGTGTCTGTTGAGGTCCATCCATTCCTCAGCAGCCACTGTTCCAGGACCGTGTTTCCCACACTTCCCATTTCAACGTTCTTAGAATATGCACAAAGAGTGCGTCCTCAGATGCTGACAGAATAGGATACACAAGTAAAGTTAGGAACACGCGCATGTACTTAGGCAGCCTCCCAATTTGAAATGCTTTCTGAAGCAGGTAGTTGGTGGTGGTTTTTTTTTTTTTTTTTTTTTTTTTTTTTTTTTTTATTTTTGAGACGGAGGCCTGCTCTGTCCACCCAGGCTGGAGTGACGGTGGGCTGATCTCAGCTCACTGCAAGCTCCGGCCTCCTCGGGTTCATGCCATTCTTCTGCTTCAGCCTCCTGAGCAGCTGGGACTACAGGCACCTGCCACCACACCCAGCTAATTTTTTGTGATTTTAGTAGAGACAGGGTTCCACTGTGTTAGCCAGCATGGTCTTGATCTTCTGACCTTGTGATCTGCACGCCTTGGCCTCCCGAAGTGCTGGGATTACAGGCGTGAGTGGCAGTTGGTTCTTTACAGTGTCACTGGTAGCCGAGGTGGCCATGCTGTTTGTGTCTAAGCTCAAAATGAACCAGAGGACAAAAAGAACCAGAGGGGGTTCAAAAAGAAATAACCTCCCCATCCTGGCCAAGGAGGCTAGTGGGAAGCTTCCTGAGATGTCTGTGGACACAGGAAAAAATTGTTGTGTTGTCCTATGGGGAGCCATGGGAGTGTAATTCCTGCTATTCGGAAGGATAAAGTTAGAGTCCAAAGGGACACGACCAAAAGACTACCAATACAAAATCTAATGCTGCCTGCCCAGTTCTCCTCATAACCTGAGCGGACCCACCGACAGGTTTCCCGCTATGAACAGTAAAGGGAAAGGCCCAATCTCCAACAGCACCAATAGAGTGGAAGCCACAGGATTGGCTCTGAGCTGCCTCAGCATCCACTCAGGTGTTTGCAGGTATGTCCAGCCAGGGAGTTTGGGGCAGCCCTGCCGAGGCTGAGTTTGCCTTTGTGCTTTATAAGCCGAAGCTTGGGAGAACTCGATCATACCCAAAATGTCATTCTGAGGTCAGCAGGAGGTTGGGCACAGGACTCCTAGTAAGTGCTGAGTCTGTTTATTTAGCTGTTCTCATTTGACATGCTGAAGAAAATAAATATATCTGGTAGCAGTGCAATGCTTTTGGTCCAGAGGATGCTTCAGGGAGACCCAAATTATTTAACTTGGGCGACTGGTTCCCCAGGCTTAATACTTTCTGCCTATTTTTTTGTGTGTTTTCGTGGACGTGTGTGTGTCCACTCTTTGCCCATCTGTCGATTTTCTCATTTACCTTCTGCCTTGTTTGCCTTATTCTCACGTCCCTTCCACTACACATCTCTCTGTCAGTTAATTAATCCATTCATCCAGCCAGCCTTTTATTGATCATCTGTTGTGTCTAGGGCAGCATGATTAGTGTTGTGGACTGAACGATAAATTACAAACAATCCCAGCACCAGGGATGAAAAAAAATACGTGTACAAATGACTCTGATAACAAATGATGCTTATTTTGAATCTATGTAATAACAGTAGTGATCATTAACCGAGCATGTGCTATGTGCCAGGCCTGGCTCTGAGCACGGACTCGTTCCATCAGCCCTGGGAACAGCCAGTGGGCAGGCTGGGGACAGGATGGGAGTTCGGGAAGGCTGGGAGTGTTGCCTTGGACCTGTCTGGAAAGGTCTCTGCCTTTGGAGACTTGGCCGCCAGCCTTGGTGGTGGCCCTGGCCACTGCTGGGGTCTTGTGTCTGCTTCTCTCTAGGCATGAGATGCTGAGTCGGTTCCTTTAGCTCAGACTCATCCACACCTTTTTAAAAGGAGATAATGCTGGCCTTGCATGGTTATGAGAGTTGAAATTAAACTCCACATAGCTGGCTCAGGGTGAGGCCTGATAAGCACTGTGTGTGTCCCTGTGGTGGCTGTGGCCTGGCCTGACTCTCCTGGGTGCCAGGACAGGGCTCCCTGTCTCCATCACTGTCTCTTATTTCTCTGCCTCCTCCAGGCCCAGCTTCTACTCTCTCCTCCCTTCTACCTCCCCCACGCATTGCTTCTTCCTGGGTTTGTTCCCCTCTGCCTCTGCCTTCTGCCAGCCCTGCTCCCACCCTGGCCTTAGGCCTTAGGCTGGCTCCTTTACCTCTGCTGCTCAAGCACCCTCCTTTCTAAAGCATGGTGATAACAGCACCGTCCAGACTTGAAGGAGGGCACCTGCGAAACTTCAGCTGGCGTGGCGCCCTCCAGGTGGTCCCTAGCCTCGGTGGCTCTCGGTGAGGGCGAGCATGTGCCCTGGTTTCCTCTCTCCTGCCCTTTGCTGCGACTCCTCTGCTGTCTTGCTCTGCCTGCTGCAGGTGTGGTGGCACTGGGCAGCTGCTGTTATTCCCACTGTTCTCACCTTTGACCCTCAGCCCTGAGCACTCAGCTGGGTTTCTCTTTTCTGGGTTGGTTGTCCTCACACTGAAGGAAGCTCAGCTCAGCACCGTGGAAGGGACCAGCCTCTGCTCTGACATGGTCCTATCTGTAGGCTCCGGCTGAGTCTTCCACCTGCAAGTGCAATGAACCGAACTTTTGTGTCCCCCAGAAATTCACATGGTGAAGCTCTAACCCCCAGTGTGACTGTATTTGGAGATGAGTCCTCTGAGGAAGGAGTTAGAGTTGAGTGAGGGTAGGGCCCGCATAATGGGATTCCTGCCCTTCTGAAAAGAGACAGCAAAGAACTCTGTCTGCCACCTGAGGACATAGCGAGAAGGCAGCCGTTGGCAAGCCAGAGAGTGGCCCCCATCAGACTCTGCTGGCACTCGGATCCTGGACTTGCAGCCTCCAGAGCTTCGAGAAACGAATGCCTACTGTTGAAGCCCCCAGCCTGCGGTCTTTTGTTCGGGCTGCCTGAGCTGCCTCAGTCCCTCCCTGCGGTGGAGACTGCACCTCATGGGGATCGGGTTGCACTGGTGACCACTGCACCTTCCCCATAGGAGCATCTCCACTAGCCACGTTCCTTCTTGCTGGAAACGAGGCCCATCTTTCCTTGATGACAGCGAGGGAGTGGGTGGATGGGAAGATTATGGTCATAACTGTTTTGCTTTAATTTTGGGCTGCATCCGTATTATAAGATGATCTCATTCTGTTAGAAACACGTGCGTATACCCGCCAACTTGTAGATCCCTGGCCCATTGGCAGAACCGAGTAGACCTGGGCTTCCTGCCTTCCTGGGCTCATGTGCCACCAGCCAAGGACAAATCCGAGTTGGGATGTGCCTCCTTCCAAGGTTGGATGTGCTTGGATCCATTTTGGATGAGGGTACTAGCTTTGAAAAAGCTTCTCAATTTGACTTTCTTTTCACTTCCGTTAAGTGTCGGGGATTAGAAGTGAGAGTTGGGGAGGAAGGAGGCCAATTCTAGATAACTTTTTTCGTCAGTTATGTGAATTGGAGAGAACAGTTAGAAAACCTAGGTACTGTTGCTGTCTTTCACTTAAAGGATTTTTGTGCCCGCGAAACTTCTACACCCATAAAATGCGTTTTCACGAAGTTTAAAGCCATTGCTTAAAAGTAGGTTAAAAGGAGAAGGAAATCCTTTTCTCCGTTTCTGTCAACCCCATTTAGATGATGACGTTTCAGTCTTTTTTTCGTGCTTAGGTTTCCTTTTTCCTCTGGTTTGTATATTTGTAATCATACTCTATCCAAATGAACTTTTCTCATTAATAGGGATTCTGAAACTATTGTTATCTCCATCTCTCTTGAACAAGTAATACAAGCAATATATGTTTTTGATATTTAATGTATCTCTAGTTGTACTATATTATTATTACAATTTTTTTTTTTTTTTTTTGAGACGAAGTTTCACTCTTGTTGTCCAGGCTGGAGTGCAGTGGCATGATCTTGGCTCACCGCAACCTCCGCCTCCCAGGTTCAAGCGATTCTCCTGCCTCAGCCTCCTGAGTAGCTGGGATTACAGGCATGTGCCACCACACCCGGCTAATTTTTGTATTATTAGTAGAGATGGGGTTCCACCATGTTGGTCAGGCTGGTCTCAAACTCCTGACCTCGTGATCCACCTGCCTCAGCCTCCCAAAGTGCTGGGATTACAGGCGTGAGCCACTGCACCCAGCCTATTAATACAAGTATTATACTGTATATTACTTATATATAGATTATATAAGACACTTCTGTTGGCCAGTGCAGAACTTTCTAACTGCTAAATGCCTTCTCCTCGAGTTTTCTATTTTTTGTTTTTTTTCTTTCAATATGCTTTATCCATAGAATGCATAATTTTTTGTTTGCTTTCCTTCGTTTTCTTCATTCTTATGTAGCTTAAATCGGTTACAAACAAGCCACTGTAATCCAATACTCTGTACTTTAAGACAAAAGCTATCTGTGTTAATTCTGTTGTGTTTCCACAGAGGGTGACTAGTCAGGGCGGCGGATCTCTTATCTGCCGGTTTGGGTTTCTAAAATGTATCCTGGCTGCATTCAACTTTTAGAATTCTAAACTGATATAGACAAATTGTTATTTAAAACATGGTATGACTGTGAACGATTTAATGCACACTTCTCTGCCAATCTCCCCCTCCCCCAATGCCTGCAGCCTTACTTCTGCTCAGAGGGTTCCAGCGCCCAAGCGGGCCCCACTCATCTTCCTCAGCTGAGGGCCTGGGACCCTCGGCTCCCATAGCCGGTGTGAGAGGCCAGGTTTGCAGTTCTATGTGGCACTTCACAACATTTTTTTCTTTTTCTTTTTTTGGAGACAGTCTCGCCGTATTGCCCAGGCTGGAGAGCAGTGGCGCAATCTCGGCTCACTGCAAACTCTACCTCTCAGGTTCAAGCGATTCTCCTGCCTCAGCCTCCCGAGTAGCTGGGATTACAAGTGTGCACCACCATGCCCAGCTAATTTTTGTATTTTTAGTAGAGATGGGGTTTCGCCATGTTGGCCAGGCCGGCCTCCCAACTCCTGGCCTCAAGTGATCCACCTGCCTCGGCCTCCCAAAGTGCTGGGCTTACAGGCGTGAGCCACCTTGCCTGGCCTCACAACCTTTCTTCAATGAGAAAAACATTAGCCTCCTTTTGTTACATATAAGAGAGTTCTTTCTAGTTGAAGAGATGTTTCCCTGAGTCTTTCTGATGAAACGGATCCTCTTGCTACATAAAATCCTTACAGGAACAATACAACCTGCCTTCCAAACACGTTGTAAAGCACTTACTGTCCGTCATGATCTGCTTGTGAGGACCTTGCTCCCCGGCTTGTGATTCTCAAACCCCAAATTAGGCTTGCTCCTGGTCAACGGGAGGGCTTTTTCTGCTACAGACTGCTGCCCCACACACCCCCAGTTTCTGCCTCAGTGGTCTGGGGTGGACCCCAGTAATTTGCATTTCTAAAAAGTCCCCAGGTGATGCTGGTGCTGGCCAGGGCACACCTCACCATCAGATAATGAGCAGGTTGGATATGAGTGGCCACCAACGAAATGTTCATGAATGGATGTTGCATTTTGCTGTCACTGCCTGGAGGGGCACAGGGGAATCAGAGTCCAACACTGTAGCATGTTCGTGTATTGAGTGCAAAGGCGCGGAATTGGCTTGTCTTCAAAACATCTTGATTTTTATTGCTTCTACTTTGTGGAATGTTACTTCCTATTTGTAGAACGAGAAGAATTAAAAGTTGATTTGTGAGCTAAAAATACGGGCAGCCATTTCTTCTTCATCAAAGCCCATAAATAGACCTGAACATTTAGACATAAAAGTAAACCGTTAGAAATAGGGTGCATGTCATTAGGATCTGTTGATTGGATTAAAATGATAGACTCATTTCTTGGCTTCCTGTATCTCTCGTCATTGCCCATCACCTATTTTTAGCAGATCTTGCCCTGCTGACTCAGAGTGGGAACGGCTGCCGAGCTCTGGGCTTCTCGGTGCCCTAGGCTGGCAAGTAGCCTGGATCTTAGGATGGGTAGCACTCTATGCCTGGGCACCAGGAGAGGCTGTGCCTGTAAGAAGACCCCTCTGCAGGCAGCCTGGGAGCCCGGCCACCCTCTCCTGCCCCATTTCTTGTTACTTCATCCACTGAGAAGAGCCATCTCATGAGCCCTTGTTTCCTGGGCCCTTTGAGAAGTATGCCAGATGTTGCTGCCTAGAGTGTCATCACTTGATGTGACATCTTACTGCATCCCCCACACGGGTCTTCATCTTAGGTGAAGTCATCAGGACAGGCCCTTGGTGCCTCCTGCCTCTGTTCTGGGCACCCCTAGGGGAGAAGTGTACACAGGCGGAGCTTGTCTTCAAGGGGCCGTACTTCTTTCTTTAAGGCTGTTAGTGGGTATCTCGCCACCAGCTGATGCACACAGGGAAGACGTGGGTGGAGAGAATGACCTCTGAGCTGTGCCCGAGGAAACAAGGGTGTGGCAGGTCAGCCTGAGGCAAGGGAGGAGAGCCCTCATCTGCAGGGCTTGGCGAGGAACCAGCCAGAGCCCAACCCCTCCCCTTTATATCACACACAGATGCACACTGCTAGGGTGGTGCTCCTCATGTTAGAACCTGCAAGAGTTGGAAGACACTGCTTAGAGGTTGTCCGCTCCCATTCAGGAAACTTTGAGGCTCTGGAAACGCCCATGAGCAACACAGCTGAGAGGGTGGGTACTGCGTGTGGGAGCCACTCGGAAGCCCCTGCGGCCCCGGGTTCAGCCACTCTGCACCCTCATTTTCTCATTTGTTAAATGAAGAGGTGACAGCGGAAGATCGCTAATCCTTCCAGGATTTAAATTCTAGTAATTCGTAAGAGAATGTTGGTTCATCTGGAGAAGCCTGAGGCAGTGATGTAAATTACAGCCACACTGATAAGAAATTGGTCATTTTTCATCTCTCCCATGTAATCTCTGTGCCTTCCATGTTTCTCTTCACTCCAGAAGAAGAGTGACCAGGTGTGGAGGAAGGCTCGGTGGCTTTCAGGACTTCAGGACGGGAGGATACACAGCATAAAGTGCTTAACAACAATGTAGCGAGCACACCTTCTCCCCGTCACTGTGCTTACCAGCCAGAGTGCTGCTGCAGATTTCTCTTCGCTCACTGTCTTTGCGATGCCCTTATTTGATCTGTGTATTACAGTGTAGTTTATTGTATGTTTTTAGAGCACTCTTGTGTTAATTTAAACTTCTCTAGAGCAAGGAGCATTTCGAGAACTGACTCACTTCATAATAGATCTGATCACAGTGACCTCTTGAAGTGCTTGATACAGGGTTTAGTTTTTCTACTTGACAATTCAGGCAAATCAGTGGTATACATTCTTCATAGAGCTTATGAGTTGTGTCCATAATTTGATCTGTGTAAAAATGACGCGGCTGCTGGTGGTGGTTGTGTTTTGATAGGCCATTCAATATGTTCATATCTGTTGTATATTTAACACTCGAATAAATTATCAAGATTTTATTGAGTGAACTGATTTTTTCTTTTTGGGAGGAGGAGAGGTCAAGCTACCAAAAAAATGTTTTTTTTGTTTTGTTCTGTTTTTTGTTTTTTTAAGCATAATCAGAAACAAAAGGAAGAGCCTTAATAGGTTACAGTTGATTCTGAAAAGCAAGTTGCTGATTGTGTTGTGGGCTCTGCACAGACCGTGGGAATGCTTCCCCAGTCCTGCCTTGGTGACTGCAGAGACGGATGAGATTTTGGAAACCCCAAGTTCCAGCTCAGCCTCACCGCTGACCTGCTCCATGCCCTAGGCAGGGAGGTGCTTTGCTTGCCTTCATGTGTAGAAGATGGTTTGCTGCTTGGTGGTTTCTGATGGCCCTTTCAACTATCACATTGTATGATGATCTTGACATTCTTTGTAAGATGTGATTTCTTCGTTATCAGGATCATCATATTCAGTGTAGTCCTAAGGTAGAATCATAGAATAAGTTGCCCAGCTTCAGCAGTTATCAGTTAATGGCCAATCCTTTATCTAAGACCCCATAGGCTCTAACAGATTATTTCTGAAGTGAATCCCAGACATCAGTTCCTGTCATCTGTAAATATTACCGAATTTCAATAACAATAATTCCTTAATATTACCAAGTATGCGGTCAGTGTTCAAATTTTCCCACGTCTCAAAATGTTATTTACAACTTGGTTGTTGTAGTCAGAATCCACGTAAGGTCCACACATGCAGCTGGATGATCTATTGATTTGTCCAAACTCTTTTTTTTTTCCTTCCCCATGCCAGTTGATTTATTGGGAAAACCAGGTCTTTTGTCATTTGGGCTTCCCACAGTCTGCAATGTGCTGACTAGGTCCCTGAACTTCCTCGAAACTGCACATCAGATCCAGGGCCAATCTGGTGCGATTTTCTGGCAAGGCTGCACGTTAGGTGGTGTGCGTGCATCTATCAGGCCGAGGCCCACGTGAGCAACCTGGATGGCCATGGCCTCCACCTGTAATTCACAGGGGTTGCAAAGTGATGATTTTCTGATTCTGTCACTCCTTCTGCACTTGCTAGCCAGGTAAGGAGAGTACTTGTCAGCTATGACCCTGACGTGCCGTGTAGATGGGAGTCTTTCCCTTTCTTACCAACTGAGTCAGCTTTTCCCTAATGGTGGGATTCTTTCCTGTCCTGTGTCATGAAGCCAACCCATGAAACCGAAGGTGAGCATCAAGCAGTGCAGGCTTTAGATGATGGCCGTGGAATTGAGAAGTGGCAGTGTGGCTCCCAAATTGGCTTCTCAGTCCATGAGAGGTGGGAAGCCACAGATGTAGGACATCTTTAATGAAGCAGTTGGACATTAAAAGCCAGGAGAGGAATATTCGTGTATTTTCTGGGAATGAGTGGAGAACGTCTGGAAACCAGAGTGCTGCCTGCTTTTTTGTCCCCTTATGGTTTCTTGTCATTGTCATGGTGATTGTCAGCTGTCAGGGTCCTAGTGGGAGTGTCATTTAGCATGGAAATGAGATGATAATGAAGTTAAAGGCTCTTCAGAGGTCACGTGAGCTGCCATCTTGGATCCCACTGGTTTCAGCTGGTCTGGTCAGGCAGGGAACTTCTGACCTCAGGCATCCTGTTTCTGAGACAACTAGAGTTAAGGCAGGGTAGAAATTCACCTGGGTCATATAGGCATTGCACTGGCTAACAAGTTTATTTGGCAGTTTTCAGAGTGAATAGTTCTGGTTCCCTAGTATCCACCAAAGCGAGCAATGAATTTGTTTATTTCTTTGTTTTTAGTAGTAATTGTGGAACTGTGATTTAAGATATTTTGGATGTGTTTTTATCCACTGCAGTTGACACCCTCATTGCTGCTCAGGTTGCCCAAGCCTTGGCCGGTGACAGCTGCCATAGGTGGCCTTTGTGTTCTCTTGCCGGGTGCCTGTAGTCCTTAATAATCACACCAGAAAGCAGGGAGCTGTGGGGCGTCCAGGCTCCTTCAAACAGTGCCTACCCCAGCTGGGGTCTGCATGCCTTCAAAGAACCGTGGGGACCACTGTTGGGGGTTACTTCTGGCTTGGTCATTGTGTCTGAGCCTTTTCAGTGGATAAAAGCTTTTCTTGATGGTTTGGTTTGTTTTTAAGCATAATCTGTTATAAATTCACATTGATACTTCTAACTCAAAATTAGGATTCTAAAATATTGTATCTTTCGATTTTTTTTTTTTTTTTTTTTTTGAGACAGAATTTCACTCTGTCGCCCAGGCTGGAGTGCAGTGGCACCATTTCGGCTCGCTGCAACCTCCACCTCCCGGGTTCTAGTGATTCTCCTGCCTCAGCCTCCGAAGTAGCTGGGATTACAGGCGCCTGCACCACGCTGGCTAATTTTTGTAGTTTTAGTAGAATTTTCTAAAATTTCTAGAACTTTCTAAAATTTCGCCACATTGGCCAGACTGGTCTCAAATTCCTGACCGCAAGTGATCCACCCACCTTGGCCTCCCAGAGTGCTAGGATTACAGGCGTGAGCCACACCGTGCCTGGCTGAATCTTTTTATTTTCCATTTCCTTTAGGCTGAAAATCTTTGTCCCTAGGATTGTTTAATGACTTATTTGCTTGCTTGTGTATTTTATTTATACACAATGTGTATAAATGTTTAAAATCACACCAGCAACATAGTTGTCAAGCATGTAAGTACTGAAAACAACTGAAAATGTTTTTGTCCTTAGGGTTTTATCTCACAGGGGAAATACAGTCAAATTACTGTATTTCAGAGTCTTTCAGGATAATTCTTCTCTGTACTTAAGCCACCAACTCAATTTATAGTCTAGTTTGTTTCATTATACTTTTAATTTTTGGACTTTATAAAAGTTAATAATAGTTTATTATTTATTTATTTATTATTTATTGAGACGGAGTCTTGCTCTGTCACCCAGGCTGGAGTGCAGTGGTGCAATCTAGGCTCACTGCAAGCTCCGCCTCCTGGGTTCAGGGATTCTCCTGCCTCCGACTCCTGAATAGTTCACTATTACGTAAACTATTCACATGGTTCGGCAGCCAAAGAAGGTATGTCCAGAGAGTGATTATTTTGTATGACTCTCTCTATCCTCTTTTTTTCCCTACTCTTTTCCATCGCCATTTTAAAAGGATGTTTTCTTCTTTCCCCTTTTATTTCTTGCTTTTAAAAAAAAAAAGTTTTATTTTTTAGAGCAGTTTTAGTTTCATAGCAAAACTGAGCAGAAGGTACAGAGATTTCTCATATACCCAGTTCCGCCAGGTGAACCAGCAACATCGCCGACAGGGTGCTGCATTTATTTCTATGGGCGAACCTGCATTGACAAGAACCAGTCACCCAAAGTCCAGGGTTTATATTTGGGTTCCCTCTGTTTTGTGCATTCCGTGGGTTTGGACAAATGTATAATAATATTTATTGCTTTTTAATGTGAGCAAACATATGTGCATACAGCGATGTATTTTTAATATTTTTTTTTTCTCAAATAAGCAGTAGCATACTCTATACACTTTTCCCAAGCAAGAGTTCAAAGGTGGTTTTCTACTTATATGGTATATTGTAACTTAATCATGATACTGAGTTAAACTGAATGGGCCTGTTTATTTAGTTATTTTGGAAGGGGTAATTATAACAACTGCTGCATCAATATTTGAGTCATATTCCAAAAGAGTTAGAAAATACATGGATATTCCTGTCTTATTTTTGCTGTTAACAAACTTGGTCTGTTTAGTTTACATGTATGCTGGGTCAGTGGTTCTCACCCAGGGCGATTTCATTCCCCAAGGGATATTCAGCAGGCAGTGTCTTCAGGCATTGTTGATTGTCACCAATTCAGGCAGGGTGTGGATTGCTGCTAAACATCCTACAACGCAGGGGACAGCTCCACAACAAAGAATTACCCAAATGTCAGCGTGACCCTGGTGAGAAACACTGCTCATGTTCAACCAGGCATTCGAGTTTATTTATTATTCCTCCCTCTAGACCTCTCCCTTCTCCCTGACTTCCTTCCTTCACCACTTCCTCTCATCTTCCGTCCTCTCTCATCTTCCACGCACCCTCCCCCCAGTCTTTTTCAGTAAAACTAGGTATTTACATCTAGGACTTTAGGAAAACATGAATCATTTAAAATGAAAACATCGATGATATATTCTTTATTACCAGTCTTGTAAAAGAGCAAAACAGTTTAGCATTTGAAAGCTCTATTGTAGTTTACTCTGGTATGAATCATGTGCAATCAAACATTTTTTGGAAAGCTAATTCTGTTTTATGATGCAGGTCTCAAGAAGGCAGAATTTTATTAGGTGCATGCACATGGAATACCAACTGCAGGGTTGAAAGTGACTGAGGTTGATAGTCTATGTGTTGCCGCCCTCTGGGCACTGTGGCTTCAGGGTTGAAAGACAATGATTGGCAGGCGTGTGTAAGTATATGTGGCTGGTGGGCAGAGTGGAAGCTTTGCTGCTCTTACAAGGCTGTCTTGTCATTGATGGTACACAGGAGAGCACTGGGGGTTAGTGTCAGTTTATCTTATCTCTGTACTTCCTGTTGCCTCACTTTAGAATCTTAAGAAATACTCAATTTCCACTAAAAAGAGGAGTGAACAATTCAATGTCTTTGTTGTTTTAAGGGTCATGTATGTAAATATGAATGAATGGGGGCATTGGAGCAGGGAGCTCCTGGGATATTACTGGCACCGTTTGCAGAGAGGGCCTGGGGACATGAGTGTGTGGCACAGAACGCAGGTGTTCAGATGGGCAGCGTCTGGACTGAGCCTGGGAGCTGGAAGGCTGGAGATGGTGCTTTTTTTTTCCTTTTGCATTTGGCAATGAAGAGTATCCTGTAGTTTAGTGTTATTCCGGAAGTTCTCAGCATCACGTTTATTCCCTTTCTTTTCTTTTCCCTTGTACTTTCTCATACCTCTATCAGATGAATTAAATGAATTGGAAAAATAACTAATCATCATTTCTCTTTGATGCAGGTAAATGCAGTATACATTTGATTCCATGGAAAGGAAATATAATTAGAACACTTATGGACATTAGTGGTGACAGTTCACGGGTTAGTCTGCCCTCTCAGGAGTTGGCTTTATAAAATAAATTTTATTAGGCATTTTACTTGTAAGTGTCAGCACTTATCTGTGGTTGGTTCAGTGCTCCTAGTTGGGGTGAGTGTGTGCTGTGATGATGGTTACAAGCAGAGTCTTACAGAAATGGATTTAGTCATCACAATCCCTTTTTTTATTTTAACTTTATGTCTCTAAGACATAAAAATTTATTACTCTTCTTAGGCCTTTGACTCACAGTTTCTACCGCTATCTTTTCCTTCAGCATCTCCCCCACCCACAGGAAAAAAGTTGACACTGATTTCTAATCCTTTCTGTCTGGCCAAATTCAGGATCTTAGAAAGGACTCACCCCTATTTCAGCTCCTATACTAGTGTTTTAAGGGGAACCTTTAAATATTGATGGGATTCTGAAGCCTTGGCTGATTTTTCTTTTCTGCACAGGAAATAAAAACCAGTTTGTGCTATTTCTGGGTGGTGTGTGTTGAACTCGCAGTTCTAGGACCGGAAGAGACTGCCAGCCATGCGGTTCCATATTGTGCAATGCAAGGGCAGAAATGGTTTCCAGGTCTTTCTAAGGGGGAAAAAATCGATACGCCCAAGCAGCAGGCTGCCAGGCTGTGCGGACTAACAGAAGGGAGGTTCTTAAATTCACTGCACACATGTGAGGGAGGCCACTCTCTTGACAGTATCTTAGGGTCAGGATGGCTGGAGTGGAGCGTGGAGCCTCGTCTGGTTGGGGTCCCTGTGTGGCCTGTTGGAGATGAGTGTAGTAACAGTGAGGCAGGAAGTGGCTGGATTTGCAGCGACTGTATGGAGCCTCCTTGTTTAGGCTTAGCGAGCTGATGCAGTCTTTCGTAACCAGGATCAGTTAAAACAAAACGCCTGACGTTGTGGCCTCTGTCAGCTTTTGCCCTCCTGTAGAAACAAGATGCTTCTAGAAAACCAGTTTGTAAATTTGTCACAGGAAAAAAACCCTTTCAGCAATTTGGTGTGGACGCTGCTTGTTAATTTATGGTTTCGCAACTTTTTTAAGCTACTGGCACTAACAGCAGATCTTTAAGTGGTTTAATCTTCCCAAGTCAGGTTTGACTGTGGGCTGATGAGCTGTAGTGATCTGATTTGCTTCATTTCCTGGGAGAACAAAATTATAACCACATTTTTATTTGTGGTTTTGATCCATCTATTTTAGACTCAATATTAAATCGTCCCCTACTTCCAGAAGATGTGTTTTTGAGCATAAGTATCTTTAGAATTTAATATTCTATGAAAGGAGTAGGAGCTAATGTTCGGTTGTTGTAATGTTTGTTTTCTTCTGATATGGTGATTTTGTTGAAAAAATGTATTTGAAAGAGTAACGTGTAGGTAAGAAATAAGTTAGCCAAAACCATGCTTCAAGGGAAGCCTCCCCTCCTATCCTAGGAGTCCAGATAGCCTCACCGTGGCCTCTTGTTTGTACATCCAGAACATTCTTGAAACTGGGTTACCTGAGTCTTTTTTTTTTCTTTCTTTCTTCTTTCAGTGCTCTCCTTTTTTCCTTTTATAAAATGAGGAGATCTGTTCACCCAAGTCTAGCTGTTAACAATGAGAAAAAGCACTGAATTTGTACACTTTAAACAGTGAGCCAGTTTGGGGTCTGGTTTAGAGAGAAGAAATAAGGGTTAAGATGTTTTCGTCTTCCATAGCTGATTCATATCATCAGATATGAATAGTGAAGTTCCTCAAAGATATGCGTAAGCTTGGATTTAAAAAAAAAAAAATTATAGGTTACTTGGATGGGGGAAGCCTGTGGTAAACCCACTGAGGTTGCTGGTGATTAAGTTTATGTGGACGGTGAATCTCAACAGAATGAAAGTAAACTGCAGGTGTCTATTTTGAAGCAGATGAACCAGGCAGCAAAGCAGTAGCTATGGTTCTTCATAGATAAATACGTTTAGGGGAATTAATACAAAATATTCTTACCTTATTTTTCTGAGTTGTTCACCGAGCTTCCTCAAATGTTAACATCTTAAATAACCGCAGTACAGTTTTGAAAATCAGGAAGTTATACCAGGCTGCTGTCATCACACTTTCTGATCTCCAGTGGTCTGAAAGATGAGGTGATAGCTTAGTGTCGTTTTAGTGAAGTTCGGGTATCCCTTTTCATCGGTTTGAAGGCCAGATATTTTCTTACCTAGTTTTCCTTGGCACACGGTGTTCTTGCTGTGCTGGTCTTTTCTTGTGTCGAGTTTAAGGTGCTCTCGCTGTGTCCTATCTGTCCTTCGTGTCCTGAGTTGCAAATGTGTTCTCCTAGCTTTTTATTTGTCTTTGGAATCTACCTGTGGTATATTTTATCATGTAAGAACTTTTTTTATATTTATGTAGTTGAATTGATCCCTCTTTTATGGTTTCTGGAATTTGAGTCCTAGCTTTAAAAATAAAGTTCTTCCTTCAGGATTATAAAGGGTGTTTTCCGTACGTCCTTCTACACTTACTTTTGCACTGCAAATCTTGGATGCCTTTGGAATTTATCCTGTTGTGGGTGTGAGATGTGGCTCCAGCTTTCTTTCAGATGGCCACCAGAGTACCCCACGGCCATTCATTGAGAAGGCTGTCTCTTCCCCGGGGACTTAAGATAGTGCCTTTACTGTATACTGAATTCCCAGAGGGCTCTGGGTCTGTTTGCCATGTTCCTGCTTCCTAGTGTTTCGTTAGTCTGCCTCTTTATCTGCCACACCAAACACGAGTTGATGAGTTATTTGAAAACGTCCTATTATTTTAAAGCAGAAAAACAAAACAGAATACCACTGTATGAAAGCCTATAAAAAGCTATTTACCACGTTTACACAAATGGTACAATACCAGCCCAAAGGTCACTGGGTTGTTTTCGCATGGAGGGATGCTTCCCTCTACCTCAAGCCTAAAAGTGGTTAAGATAGATCCATTTCCAGAAGCCATTGGTCCTTACCTGGCCTTCCCCTCTGTGTTCTCGGTTATGGAGACAGGATCAGGGAATTTGACTGAAAATCATTAATGACATAACTTTTTTTTTTTTTTTTTAACAGTGAGAGAAACACTCAAACATTACATTTTGCAAAGTTTGTAAGAATCCGTCCCAAGAGTTTCCTTTGGTCAGCGTAGGTTCTGGTAATAAGGAAATCTGTCATTTGGGAACACCGTCTTTGTTCCTGTGGTATCATTAGATGTGTCATTGCACCAGCATTTGACAGAGACCATGACGGTTTTCCTCCTGAGCCCTTGCTTTGTGAGAAGAGAGGGTCAGTGCAGCCATGCAGCCTGGCTGCACCGTATGGTCTGGCTCTCCCTGGTCTCCGGCATGGGGGGCCACAAGCCCGGAGTGAACTCCAAGGAAGGGCTCCTGAGTCACCAGGCTCCGGTTCTGACTGCACACCTTGTTCTCTGGCCTCCCTGTGCACGCCACCTAATTCTCCGCTGTGAACGAGGGTAATGAGGTGTCGTCCCGTTGTAAGGATTGATTGTGATAGTGCATGAAAAGGGCCTAGTCTGGTCTGTGGTACCCAGGATAAGGTTGGTCAATGATTGCCATTAGCATTCATCTGTTTCCTTTCCTCTTTAGACCATGAAATTCTGAGGTGCACAGTTCCTGAGCTTTAAACTTGAGTGCTGAAGGCCAAGGAAAATAGAATACAATTCAGGATTACGTGAGAGTGGCATACGTGTGTGTGATTAGCCCATAGAAGGCGGAAACCCAGCTGAGATGGGGTTAGTCTCAAAGTTCTCCGAAGGCCTAAGAACAAGAAATGTTCATCCTGTTATGGTCTGTTTGAGATAAATGGACTGAGAGAGTGGGTTTGGTGCTTGGTGTCTGATGGGACCAGTTGCAGGAGCACAGTTGAGCAACTTTCATGAACATCTGTGTTTTGTTGTTGTTTGTCAAAAAGAAGAATCTTGAAAGCAGAGCCTTCAGAACAAATGTCACGAAGAAGGAATTGAAGCTCAACGTGGGAGACAGTGAGTGGGAGAGCACCTTGCAGCTTTCCGATCCAAACTTGAGGTTCCACGGGATTACGTGCATGTCCACGTAGTTGCCAGAAGCCCCGTTATTATTCTTTGAGGGGCCTTGAAGGAGAGAAGTGTCAGAAGATTGGAGACAGGCAAATGTTCTAATTTTCTAAATGTAGAAAAGAGCAGAAGCAGGGAAGAGACACTTCAACAGATTGCTGAATGGAGGTGAAAGCTGGGCGTGCTGAGCCCGTCAGCATTTCTTCTCTTTGATGCAGTGTGACTTGATGTCTGCAGGTGAGGTTGGACTCTCTTAGGTGTGTGTCCCATAAATCCGTGGTGTTAATATGCCTCCTTACCCTGGGACCTCCCCTCCGACCTTGGTCACTGGCTAGAGGCCTGCCGGGCTGTCGTCTCCCTGGGGACAGGTCTGGGATCATTTCCCCCCTCGTTGGACGTCATTGTAAGGATCCCCCAGCCCCAGCCCTTACATCTGTTGACCAGCTCGCTCGCTTGCCTCTGCTCCCCCATGTCATCGTGTGCACCAGCACATGGTTGAGGGATGTGTTTTTTCCTTTTTTTTTCTTCTCACAGTCTATTTACACAAAACAAAGTGCACAACATTAACAGGAAAGAAGAAAGACTGAGGGACAAAGCATGAGAGAGACCTTTGTCATGTGCTGGCTGCAGCAGTCGAGTGAGGAGAGGGGCCCACAGCACAAAGAAAGCTGGAGTTATGGGGAGGGATGGTCTGGCGTGCACCCGCATTGTCTTGCTGCCTCCTACTGGGCTTCTTATCTACCCTGTGATAGCAGCCTCAGGATTGTTCTTTGGCAGGCTCATCTCAAGGGCTGGGTGTTTGGGGGCAGAGTGGCCCTTGGCTCAGTCCCTTTTATAATGAGAGTCATTTTCGTGTCCACTCAGGGGAACAAAGTGACATTTCCTTTGAGTGTGCACCAAAAGCACCTGGGACTTTACAGGGTGCTTTTTAGAGTATCCAGCTCTAGAGTTAGTCATCTTGCTGAGAGAAAGTGATGGAGCTGGCATTGCATTCCACAGCCAGTGTGTGTTTACCTGCTCAGGCTGTAGGCCCATCTCCCTGCATGCAGAACTGTTTTGTAGATTGGTAGCAACTGGACAGCCATGCCCTGTCACCTGCTGGTTCAGTGCTCCTCCAGGAAGGCCTCAGATGCCTACTGCCTTTGACCATGATTTGTATAGCAGCTTTGATGAAGAGCTGGAAACCCGCTTATCAGATTTGCAGACGATGCATGGTTAGAGCAATGGGGACCATCTGGGAGTGAGCCAGGATTTAGGACTCTTGAGAAACTGAACAATGGGCAGAAACTGATGTGATGAAGGAACAGGAAGATGTGCATGTACCCTCTACCTCTACTCAGAAATCACTTGCCCAAATGTGGTGTGGGAGGCTAGGCCCACCGTGCAGGGATGGTGCTGCCTGCAGAGGCACCCTTAACATACCTTTAGTGTTTACATTTCCATTTTCCATAGTGGACATCTGTCTTAGTCCGTTTGCATTGCAATAAAGGAGTACTTGAGGCTGGGTCATTTATAAAGAAAAGGGTTTATTTGGCTCACGGTTCTGCAGGAGGTACAGGAAGCATGGTGCCAGCATCTGCTTCTGGTGAGGGCCTCAAGCTGCTTTCCACTCATGGCGGAAGGTGAACGGGGCCAATGGGTAGAGATCCTATGGCAGGAACACGGAAGCAAGAGAGAGAGGAGGGATGTGCCAGGCTCTTTTTAACCATCAGTTCTTACAGGAACTAAGTAGAGTGAGAACCCACTCATCACCACAAGGAAGGCACCATGCATGAGGGATCCGCCTCCGTGATGCAGACACCTTCCTTAAGGCCGCACCTCCAACACTGGGGATCAGATTTCAATATGAGAAGGAGTCAGATATTCCAACCATAGCAACATCCTTGTTTCCTCCCATGTGTCACATGCATGGGCCATGGATGATGACTGATCATGTGGAATTCCGCTTTTTTGTCGCTTGCCACCCGGTTGTCTGTTTCATCTGCTGCTTTCTTGAGGGTGATGTGGTGTCAGTGATGTCTGTCATGTGTATAGCACCAAGCACAGTGCTAGCAGGGGTTCAGTATATACTTGTTGGATGAATTCACTTGAAGTCTTTCTAGAAGACAGCAATATTGGGATGGTGACATTTAGGAAACCTTGTTGTCATTTTTCAAATTAGGAAGGTTTTCCTTAGTGAAGAGATTATAGTTCCCCTAGCTTGGAAGGTCATTGTTGGGAAAGCAAGCTTAGGCTTGTTTTTTTTTTTTTTTTTTTTTTTTTTTTTTTTTTTTTTTTTTTTT